>NC_134356.1:471099392-471331892 GCF_048569485.1 Anomaloglossus baeobatrachus
AATGGGCGTAGAGTGCAGTCCATGCCTCTAAGTTATGCAGACTTTTTCCAGCACGGATCACTCGTTATGTCATTGTTGTTTTTTATTAGCTATTTCCTTGCTTGACAGTTTAAGGTACACAGAAGGCCAGGCAGGAGATTGGTAATTAGAATAAAACAATCATTCCATTACCTCAGCAATCATTCCATTATTCATGAAAATACCTCCACCAATGCGTAGTTAGCATGGGGGAGGTTTCCCCAGGATCCGGGCTTGATGCCGTGGGGCGGGTTTGGGTATTTAGGACACTGATTGGAAGATAGGGTGTTGCTGGCTGGAGGTGCTATGGTTGTGGTATCCGTCATCTGAAGGAGCATAAGCTGCCTAGGCTGTGACTGCAGACTATACTTGGGGGAGATACAAAAGCTGTGGGTCAACGAAAAGTTGGGAGACAATGGGTATTGCCTGGTGTGGTGGCAGTGGAACTACCGGTCTCGGTTTGAGATCTCGTGGATTGGGGGCATCTCATTTTGGCCACCTACCCGGAGTTGCTGTAAGACCGAGGACAGAAGTAGTAAAATTAATTGCATCATTTAACCTGTCTAGGTGGCTATTACAATCCACAACCTCAGATCTTCACAGGCATGACCACAGTTATTAGCTCTTCAGGTGGCTGGATGCAAGCATTAAACAGAGAATGCATCAAGATGCCCACTGTAAGGAAGAGTAACAGTATTTAAACTCAAAAGTGAATGTTACACAGAGAAGCATATGAGTAAATTATACCATTATTTTTTTTTATTTTATTATTATTTAAAATCTCATGTTTGGTTCAATAGAACATGATTACATATATAAAAATATAGTAAATAAATTAACCATACAAAAATATCAAAGACTTACACCAAAATAAAAAAAAAATTAACTAACATAAAACTTAGCTAACATAAAAAGTTGATTTTGATTCTAGTTATTACAGGAGAAGCTGCAGCACTAGGTCTGATATACTAACATTTTTTCAAGCCTGGCAAGCGCTAGTTGATCAAATGCAGTAATATATGGTGCATTTTCTCCGCTTTTTATGTCAGCAAGTTTTTTCGATTTTGTTGTGATTCTTTGATTTTTTGTATGGTTAATTAATTTCCTATATTTTTATATATGTAATGATGTTCTATTGAATAAACCATGAGATTTTGATTTTAAATGATAAAATGAAAAAAATCAATGGCATAATTTACTTGTATGCTTCTCTGTGTGACAAGCATTAAACAGAGCTACTGTCATTAGTGTATCTTGCTTTGGGGAGACCCCGAGTGAATCTGGTGCCAGAAGGTCACAGCACCTTGCCGCTGGCAGGTTCACTACTGTTATTTGATAACAACTCCTTGCTTGTGGTGCTGTAAGGGTTAAGCACACTTTCCTTTCTGGCTGATGGCTGTAGTTGCCAATCTCAGGTGTGGCTCTTTGGGATCACTCCCCTTCCCTATTTAAGTCATGTGATCTGATCACATGATGTCTGTGATAGAAACTGAATCCTCATTTCTATGAGGTCCACTTTGGAAGGAGCCTGGTCTGGAAGAAGTCTGGCTTTTTGTGTGCAGCAGTAGTGTTTGCTGCTCTGAAGCCACCTGGAGTGCCTTTTCCTTTGCTTGTCTATTTCCCCTGTTTGTATTCCTTCCCTAGTGCTTAGGTATTGTATTGGAGAGGCTAGTGATTTCGTTAGCCTACGCGCTAGCCAGGGTGAGTGGAGGACTAGCTGAGGGTCTAAGGTATCTGGCTCGGCAACAGGTTGCAATAACCTGTATAAGGATGCTAGGGAGCTCAAGAGTCAGCTTGAGATGAGTTCAGGAGTTGTCCCCTCACCTCTCTCCCTAGCGGCAGGGACCTCCATTGTAACGTGTCCCTGGTGTGTTGTAACATCTTCTGGGGTTTTACCAGGTACTAGGGAAACCAATGCTAGTCAGATGTGTGACAGCTACACTTCTCACCTCCATTCAATGTGTATTGGCTGCTGCTGGGTGCTACAGATCAGCTCCTTTTCTCTGTGCTCTTGTTCTTTTTTTACTGTGTTTTTCAGTCCTTTCAGGGATCTACAATTGTTTGATTATTTCTTCTATATATTGCAATATAAATTGAAAAGTAAGTTCTCCTATGAATCCCAGCCAAATGATAGATCTTGTAGAAGTAATAAGTTGGCAGTCGTGGGAGCTGTCAGCAAGCTACTGACTGCCATGGCAGCCCATCAGCATCCATCAATTGCATGATGCCCTACCATGCGCTCACCGCTTATTGTAAATGCCACTGCCAGAGATTGACAGCAGTATTTAAGGGATTTAAAATTCCTGTTCCATAGACCCATAACCTCGATGTGACAGAATTCTAGTCCAGGAAAACCCCTTTAATAACACAGTTCAGCAGTAAACAACCTTTTTAAGTATTTAGGATTTCACAGACGGGTGTTTCTTTAGAAAACACCAAAGGCTAAATGGATTAAAAAATAAGAAATTGTGACTTATTTAAACAGTGTTAAATATATTCATCGAAACAGAGGCTGTCTTCAGAGGTGATAAATAAATGTACTGAGGATTGGAGTGAGAGTGATGTCTGGTATACCATTTTCTCCAGTACATTTTCTGCATATATAATGCCGATGGGGAATCTAGCTTTGTTCTGTGTTACATAACATTCTTTTGTGTTATACCAAACTCTTTGCTCATTTGCATACAACAGTATTTATAACAGGGAAAAAAATTATGTTACAAAAAGACTATTTTTTTATTTATTCAGCTGCACTTAGGCTGCATATTCCATTTGCTTTATAAGAATGTTTTTTTAAATACACTGCTTCAGTAATTTATCATAAAAGAACTATGGTCCCAAGCATGCCTAACTTTGTGCTAATTCTCTTAACTACAAGTAAAATATATCTTTGTACCGTGTTAGCCAGTAGAGATAAAAAAAATTGTTTAAAAGAACTCAAGTCCTCAGTGGTTGATACCTTTTAATGGCTAACTGAAAAGATGGTAATAATTGCAAGCTTTTGAGACTACTCAGGTCTCTTCATCAGGCATGGTATAACACAAAATCTGAAGAGTCACATATTTATACACAACAGGACATAGAATGGGGCAGTAAAAAAAAAAAAAAAAAAACAACAACCAAGTTATATAAAACAGAACTATCACTATGGCAGGGGGCAAACTGTTGTGGCCATAAATTTTGCTGCAGTTCAGTGTGAAAGTTTTATTGTCCTCTGATCAGGGTCTGGTCCGGGCTGTGACATGCTCGGATGGTCAGAGGAGCACATCTTTTGACTGATGTAAAAAGACATGAATCCATGAGACACATTCATTCCTGCTCTGAATGTGTCAAAGGTCATCATAAGTTTGTACTCCCATAGTCTCCTATCTCTCTGGGACTTGAAATTTCCTTTCAATACCAGGAATTTCATGTCCATGATGCTGTGGTCTGAGTTACAAAAATGTTTGGCCACAGGTAGATCCATCCTTTTTTCTCTAATTGTGTGGCGGTGAGAATTCATCCTTGTCCTGAGCTGTTGTCCGGTCTCCCCTACATACAGACCCCCAGTTGGACATTTGGTACATGTAATTAAGTACACCACATTGGTTGTGGTGCAGCTGAAGGTACCTGGGATCTTGTAGTCCTGATGTGATCTGGGAATCTTTATCTTGTCCGTTGTCAGTATAAATGGACAGGTCTTACATTTTTTCTGGTTGCAGGGAAATGTTCCTGTTGGTGTTGGAGAGGACAGGGAGCTTCTGACAATGATGCTTCTTAGATTTGGGGGCTGTCTAAAACACAGAAGTGGGGGGTCTGGAAAAATAGATTTTAACCGGGCATCTTTTTGTAGTAATGGTTGTAGTTTCCGTGCAGCTCCTCTAAACACCTCCAGATGTGGATTGTAGGTGACTACAAGAGTGACCCGGTTGTTTTCTTCTTTAGTTTTATAATGTAGGAGATGGTTTCTTGATATTCTGGTGGCTCTTGTAATCTGGTTTTCAATTGTTCTTGGGTGGTAGCCTTGATTCAGAAAGGTCTTTCTGAGGCCCTCAAGGTGATTGTCTCTATCTGTACTGTTGGAACATATCCGATTGTACCTGATAGCCTGGCTGTATACAATAGAGTTTTTTATGTGTTTTGGATGAAAACTGTCCCATTTCAGGTATGTTGGACGGTCAATTGGCTTCTTGTACAGGGATGTCTCTATTTCATTGTTCCGTAGTTTAATGATGGTGTCCAAGAAGTTGATTTCAGTGCAGGAGTAGTTGAGTGTTAGGTTGATGGTGGGATGAAACTGATTAAATTGTTCATGGAAGGTCTTCAGCTGCTGCTCAGACTCTGTCCAGATGATTAAAATATCGTCAATGTAACGGTAGTAGGCTAGAGGCCTGATAGGACAAGAGGATAAAAAGTCACTCTCAAGCTTGGCCATGAAAAGATTTGCATATTGTGGTGCCATTTTGCTTCCCATTGCAGTCCCAGTCTCCTGTAGATATATGTCATTGTCAAATGCAAAGTAATTATGGGTGAGGATGAATTTTGTAAGCTTCACCACAGAATTGGCATCAGTTCCTGTATTTTCCAGGAAAATTTTGCAAGCATTTAATCCATCCTGGTGTGGAATATTCGAGTACAAGGATTCCACATCCATGGTAGCAAGGATGGTTCCCTCTGGAAGAGGACCTATTGCTGATAGTTTTTTCAATAGGTCAGTAGTGTCCTGGATGTAGCTGGTTGTATCCCTTACCAAGGGTTTAAGGATACCCTCTACCCATCCAGAGACTTGTTCAGTGAGGGTGCCCACACATGAAATGATCGGTCTTCCTGGGTTTCCAGATTTGTGAATTTTGGGAAGCATGTAGAATGTGCCTATTCTTGGACTCACCGGTATCAGTTCATCAAAAAATGTAAGACCTGTCCATTAATATTGACAACGGACAAGATAAAGATTCCCAGATCACATCAGGACTACAAGATCCCAGGTACCTTCAGCTGCACCACAACCAATGTGGTGTACTTAATTATATGTACCAAATGTCCAACTGGGGGTCTGTATGTAGGGGAGACTGGACAACAGCTCAGGACAAGGATGAATTCTCACCGCCACACAATTAGAGAAAAAAGGATGGATCTACCTGTGGCCAAACATTTTTGTAACTCAGACCACAGCATCATGGACATGAAATTGCTGGTATTGAAAGGAAATTTCAAGTCCCAGAGAGATAGGAGATTATGGGAGTACAAACTTATGATGACCTTTGACACATTCAGAGCAGGAATGAATGTGTCTCATGGATTCATGTCTTTTTACATCAGTTAAAAGATGTGCTCCTCTGACCATCCGAGCGTGTCACAGCCCGGACCAGACCCTTATCAAAGGACAATAAAACTTTCACACTGAACTGCAGCAAAATTTATGGCCACAACAGTTTTCCCCCCTGTCATAGTGATAGTTCTGTTTTATATAACTTGGTTGTTGGTTTTTTTTTTTTTTTTTTTTTTTTTACTGCCCCATTCTATGTCCTGTTGTGTATAAATATGTGACTCTTCAGATTTTGTGTTATACCATGCCTGATGAAGAGACCTGAGTAGTCTCGAAAGCTTGCAATTATTACCATCTTTTCAGTTAGCCATTAAAAGGTATCAACCACTGAGGACTTGAGTTCTTTTAAACAATTTTTTTTTATCTCTACTGGCTAACACGGTACAAAGATATATTTTACTTGTATCAAAATGGAGGATACCAGAATGTACCGCATCTTTATGGAACTAAAGACACTTCTGAAGAAACGCGCACAACTGGACAGCGACATATTTTTCTTGTCCAAATGCAAAAAGGAGAATCTGATCCCCAAAGGACTCTGGATTACAAACCTAATTCTACATACTTACAATACCCATAATGCACAAAACCTTTGTCACAGGACTTCTGAGAGACTAAGGAACCACCTTTTGCATGTCTTCTACAGCATCAAGAGTAAAATCCAGAGGGAATTTGAAACACAAAGGAAGACACCACCAAAAAGCACAGAACAAAAAGTACAACAATACTATTACAGACTACGAACCCTTCTGATCCACAACAAGGAAAAGAAGCTACATAGACTGCGCCTCAATTCAGGACTTAATACAAACAGGTGGAGAACAAAGCCAAAACCTGACAACTTGGACAACCACTCCATTCAAGGCACAAAAGCATCTAACTGTGTTATCAATCTCTCGGATTACAAACCAAACAAAGTGGAACTTAATGTGCTTTCTAGAGGACTCTCATTTTGTCCTACTAAAGCTCTAGACAAAATTGAACTCTGCAGCGACATGGAAGATTACTTCAGGAGACTACGTCTGAGGGAATATTTTAGCGATGCAGATGTTTCAGAATCCACCCAGACTGAAGGAAGACGGATCTTGACAACCAGGAAAAGATCAGATTGGACACCTCCACCAGGACGCAACCCTCATCTGGATAACTATATAGACACTTTCAGACATTTGGTAAAATCCACTTTCCTAGACACACACAAGAGGCAACCATCCAACATCAGTGCCCAGGAGAGAAGGGCCATCAAATCTTTGAAAACCAACAAAGAAATCATCATTAAACCTGCAGACAAGGGGGGTGCAATAGTCATGATGAACAAATCAGACTGTCAGGTTTCCGGGATTTCCAGTTCTCTTTTGAAAGAGCTTGCCCTCGGTTAACATGGAGTTTACTGTTCTGTTGCCCTACTTCCTGTCCAGCTGCTTAAAAGGCCGCCTCTAAGCCTAGTCCAGTGCCTGAGTATACTGCTTGCTGTGTGCTCCTGCTTTGCTGCTCCTAATTCCTGATTGCCTTTGGATCCTCCTGAAAGACTACCGACACCGACTCTGGACCGTACCCGGTTTCTTCAAGCTGTGCCCGGACTCCGTCTGCCGTCTTTGGTCAGCACTTCTGCCCGGTTCCTTCCGGTTCGTAACCACTCTGGACTATCATCCCGTACGGACACTTCTGGACTTTACCACTTGCCCCTTGTGTCCCGGCTGCTGCGCATTTAGGCCTTCCGGGGTGATTGCCAGACAGTCCCTGTATAGGGGTTCGCTCTTGGTGGTCTCCCTGGGGGAGTCCGGTGCGTGGCCCCGGGAATTCCCTTCGCTCCGTTTCGGGAAGGTATTTCGTGTGTTATTGTTCTACTGTGTTTGTTCCGTTGTGTACCTATCGTGGTTACATATTATAAACATCTTTGTACCAAGAACTCGTCTCTGGTTGTCATTGCCCTAACGCTATCGAAATCCTCAGAACATACAATAGTATTACATTATACTCAGGCCACAAAAGGATTTCGCTGGGGCAATGACTGAGACACGAGTAGATCAGCTCTTTTCCATGATTAACTCCTTGCAGCAGGAGATGGAGGCGGTGCAAACTAAACTTAGAGATGTGGAGGCACAGCTGGGCCATGATCACCAGGTACTGGGTCCGGCTATTCAGGATTTGCAAGTCAGAGTGGAGGCTCAGGAAGCCGTCCCCACTACGTCCGTATCAGCTGCCGGTATGCCTAGGTTACCCCCATTCCGTTTCAATGGTGATCGTAGTCAGTTTCGTGGATTTGTTAACCAATGTATACTGTTTTTTGATGTACATGCTGATTATTACCGTTCTGACCGGTCAAAAGTGTTATGTATAATCATGTTATTAACCTCACGAGCACTGGCTTGGGCTAATCCTATGATAGAGAATCGGGATATCCGTTTAAATCACCTGGATGACTTTCTGACCGCAATGGCGCAAATGTTTGATGATCCGAATCGCCGTGCTACCGCTGAATCGGCTCTCCTTTCCTTACGTCAGGGAAAGCGTTCTGTCGTTGAATACGCCACTGAGTTCAAGAGGTTAGTGGTAGACACCGACTGGGGAAACAATGCATTATTGTCTGTTTTCAGAAAAGGTTTGTCCGGTACCATCAAGGACGAGTTAGCTCGTTCCGAATCTCCAGGGGATTTTGAACTGTTTCTCCAGCACTGTGTGCGTATTGATACCCGCTTGACGGAACGTAGACAGGAAAAATGGGCAGCTGTAAACCGGGTAACCAACTTTGCGTTTCCTTCCAGAGAACCCGCTCTCAGGACGCCACGGGAGGCCGAGGACGTTCCTATGCAAGTGGACTCTCTGCAAAAGCGAGAGACCAACGAACGTCGTGAACACCGGCTCCGTGAGCGTTTGTGTTTCTATTGCGGTCAATCGGACCATTTCTTGATCGACTGCCCGAGACGTCCAAATCGCCCAAATAAGGTATTGGCAGCCATGGCAGAGTGTGACAACACGGACGCAGAGTCCGATATCTCTGAGGCAAGTGGACACCTGGATGCGGTATTTCCCTTGACTGTAATGTCAACATCACCGAAGGACTCAGAAGGGAAATATACCCATTGCTCGCTTCCCATTCAGATCCGGTGGGAGGGACAGCTAATACCTACATCTGCAATGATAGACTCTGGGGCAGGGGGAAATTTCATGGACTCTTCTTTTGCCAGGAAACACGGTATCCGGACTCAGCAAAGATCCTCACCGGTTACCATGGAGACGGTAGACGGATCTCCGTTAGTTTCTGGACCAGTTGATCGGGAAACAGTACCCCTAGAATGCGTGATGAAGCCAGGTCAGCAGGAGACCCTTGTTTTCATGTTGATTTCTTCTCCTCATTTTCCGATTATTTTAGGAATTCCGTGGCTACGGTCTACAAATCCAGTCATCGATTGGGAGACTAAGGAAATATCCTTCCCACCGCAGAGTGGTCCGACCATTAGTCCAACTGTACCGGTTCCAGTAACACCGAATGCGGAGGGCACTGTACAGGTACCTGTTTTACCCCCGGTTTATCATGACTTCGCTGATATATGCGACAAAAGAAAGGCCGATCGGCTTCCCCCGCATAGACCGTATGATTGCCCCATAGACTTACTCCCGGGGGCGGAGATCCCGTTTGGTCATGTCTACCCGTTGGCAGCACCTGAGCTAGAAGCACTAAAAGAGTACATCGATGAAAGTCTAGCCAAGGGATTTATTCGCCCGTCTACCTCACCAGCAGGGGCACCCATCTTTTTCGTGAAAAAGAAAGAGGGGACTCTGAGACCCTGTATTGACTACCGGGAACTGAATAAAATAACCATCCGGAACCGGTATCCGTTACCGTTGATTCCTGAGCTATTGGAGAGAGTCCAACAGGCAAAAATATTCACTAAATTGGATCTCCGTGGGGCATATAATCTACTTCGCATACGTCCCGGAGACGAGTGGAAGACCGCGTTCCGATGTCGGTATGGACATTATGAGTACCTAGTGATGCCTTTTGGACTTTGTAACGCTCCCGCGGCTTTCCAACATCTAGTTAACGATATTTTTAGGGATATAATGGACCAATTCATGGTGATTTATCTGGATGATATCCTGATCTTTTCTGATTCCCTACAGGAACACCAGGAGCACGTCAAGACCGTACTTACCCGTCTGAGGGATAACCACCTGTACATTAAACTGGAGAAATGCGAATTCCATTGCTCACAAATACAATTCTTAGGTTATGTCATCTCTCCTCAGGGACTGAACATGGAGTCTGGCAAGATACAAGCAATTCTAGACTGGCCGGAACCGGGAAACATCAAAGAGGTACAACGCTTTGTCGGTTTTGCCAACTTTTACCGACGCTTTATCCGTAACTTTTCAGAGATCGTCCGTCCCATCACTCTGTTAACCAAGAAAGGACAGAAGTTTGTGTGGTCCGCCCAGGCCCAGGAAGCTTTCCATCGTCTCAAGGTTTGTTTTACCTCAGCGCCAATATTAGTACATCTGAATCCCGCACTTCCCTTTATCGTGGAAGTCGACGCTTCCGACTATGCATTAGGGGCAATCCTTTCTCAAAGGACTGGGGACAAGAGTCTCTTGCATCCGTGTGCTTTCTTTTCTCGCCGGTTGTCCCCTGCAGAAAGGAACTATGACATTGCGGACAAGGAATTGTTGGCGATTATTTCAGCTTTTAAGGAATGGAGACACCACTTACAGGGAGCTGCGCAGCAAGTGATAGTACTCACAGATCATCGTAACCTGGAATTTCTTAAGTCTGCCAGGTGCCTGTCTCCACGGCAAGCCCGTTGGAGCCTATTCCTTAACCAGTTCAATTTTATCGTTACATACCGTCCAGGTTCACGTAATGGGAAAGCCGATGCCTTGTCCCGAATCCACGCCGTGGACTCCGTGCCTGGAACCCCGTCTCAGACCGTGTTATCGGATGCCAATTTCGTTGGAGTAATCCAGGACCAGGACTTGTGGAAGGACATCAAGCTGGCCTATGATGGTGACGTATTTCTTGCTGCCCCCCCGAATGATGTAACTCTTGTTCTTCGGAATGGTGTGTGGTTGAGAGAGCGACGCATTTATGTCCCGGAGGCCGTAAGACTTCGGGTTCTCAAGTTGGTCCATGACTCCGTGTTGGCTGGTCATAGGGGGGTACAGAAGACGCAGGAATTTCTGAGCCGTTTTTTCTGGTGGCCTACCTGTTTAAAGGATGTAAAGGACTATGTCCACTCATGTGTGGTTTGTGCCCGGTGCAAGGTCCCTCGTGTGGCTCCTACGGGACTCCTCCAACCGTTACCCGTTCCATCTCGCCCTTGGGGATCTATCTCAATGGATTTTATTGTGGAGTTGCCAGTCTCAGGCGGTCACAATACCATTTTAGTGGTGGTGGATCGGTTGACAAAAGCTGCTCACTTTATTCCGTGTACCGGTCTTCCCTCAGCCGCAGAGACAGTGGATTTGGTTATCCAGAACGTATTCCGATTGCATGGGGTACCAGACGAGATCATCTCTGACCGGGGCGTGCAGTTCACATCTAGGTTCTGGAAGGGGTTTTGTACGGCACTCCAGATTGATGTCTGTTTGTCTTCTGCATACCATCCTCAGACAAATGGGCAAACCGAACGGACTAATCAAACCCTGGAACAATACCTTCGATGTTATGTCAGCCATCTGCAGGACGATTGGTTGAAGATGCTTCCGTTGGCGGAGTTCTCGTATAACAACACTCAGAGCAGCTCCACTAAGGTAACGCCCTTTTTCGCTAACTTGGGTTACCATCCGAATGTTTTGCCTAGGTCACCGGTTGCGGTTTCGGTGCCAGCGGTGGAGGACAGATTGACAGAGCTACGACAAAATCTGGAGGTTCTAAAGGACACTGTGGCTACGGCTCAGGAGCATTACAAGAGGTCGGCAGACACTCACCGGAAACCGGCACCCATGTATAAGGTAGGGGACTCTGTATGGTTATCCACCAAAAACCTGAGATTGGGTGTTCCTTCGCAGAAGCTGGGACAAAAATTCATCGGTCCGTTTAAGATCACCGGGATCGTGAGCCCTGTGGCCTGTCGGCTGCGGTTACCGCACCATCTAAAGGTACACCCGGTCTTTCATGTTTCTCTCCTCAAACCCGTTTCTCCTAATACGTTTCATGGTCGTGTCGTGCCTCCTCCTCCGCCTGTGATGGTTGACGGCGAGGAGCAGTTCGTGGTTGAGGACATTATTGACTCCCGGCTCCATCGTCGTCGGCTTCAGTATCTGGTACGTTGGCAGGGGTACGCCCCCGAGGACGATTCCTGGGAACCGGTGGGTAACATTCGGGCACCCCGGAAGATTGCTCAGTTTCATCGGCGGTACCCGGACAAGCCAGGCCCTGATCCGTCCTGAGGCCGTTTCTGGGGGGGGGAGTAATGTCAGGTTTCCGGGATTTCCAGTTCTCTTTTGAAAGAGCTTGCCCTCGGTTAACATGGAGTTTACTGTTCTGTTGCCCTACTTCCTGTCCAGCTGCTTAAAAGGCCGCCTCTAAGCCTAGTCCAGTGCCTGAGTATACTGCTTGCTGTGTGCTCCTGCTTTGCTGCTCCTAATTCCTGATTGCCTTTGGATCCTCCTGAAAGACTACCGACACCGACTCTGGACCGTACCCGGTTTCTTCAAGCTGTGCCCGGACTCCGTCTGCCGTCTTTGGTCAGCACTTCTGCCCGGTTCCTTCCGGTTCGTAACCACTCTGGACTATCATCCCGTACGGACACTTCTGGACTTTACCACTTGCCCCTTGTGTCCCGGCTGCTGCGCATTTAGGCCTTCCGGGGTGATTGCCAGACAGTCCCTGTATAGGGGTTCGCTCTTGGTGGTCTCCCTGGGGGAGTCCGGTGCGTGGCCCCGGGAATTCCCTTCGCTCCGTTTCAGGAAGGTATTTCGTGTGTTATTGTTCTACTGTGTTTGTTCCATTGTGTACCTATCGTGGTTACATATTATAAACATCTTTGTACCAAGAACTCGTCTCTGGTTGTCATTGCCCTAACGCTATCGAAATCCTCAGAACATACAATAGTATTACACAGACTACATGAAGGAAGCACACAGACAACTGATGGATACATGCTACTATAAGAAATTGGAGTCGGACCCTACACAGGACTATTACAAGGAACTTAACAAGTTGGCCTCTTGTCTGCCTGACATATCCATAACAACTGATGAACTGATACCGGTGAGTCCAAGAATAGGCACATTCTACATGCTTCCCAAAATTCACAAATCTGGAAACCCAGGAAGACCGATCATTTCATGTGTGGGCACCCTCACTGAACAAGTCTCTGGATGGGTAGAAGGTATCCTTAAACCCTTGGTAAGGGATACAACCAGCTACATCCAGGACACTACTGACCTATTGAAAAAACTATCAGCAATAGGTCCTCTTCCAGAGGGAACCATCCTTGCTACCATGGATGTGGAATCCTTGTACTCGAATATTCCACACCAGGATGGATTAAATGCTTGCAAAATTTTCCTGGAAAATACAGGAACTGATGCCAATTCTGTGGTGAAGCTTACAAAATTCATCCTCACCCATAATTACTTTGCATTTGACAATGACATAAATCTACAGGAGACTGGGACTGCAATGGGAAGCAAAATGGCACCACAATATGCAAATCTTTTCATGGCCAAGCTTGAGAGTGACTTTTTATCCTCTTGTCCTATCAGGCCTCTAGCCTACTACCGTTACATTGACGATATTTTAATCATCTGGACAGAGTCTGAGCAGCAGCTGAAGACCTTCCATGAACAATTTAATCAGTTTCATCCCACCATCAACCTAACACTCAACTACTCCTGCACTGAAATCAACTTCTTGGACACCATCATTAAACTACGGAACAATGAAATAGAGACATCCCTGTACAAGAAGCCAATTGACCGTCCAACATACCTGAAATGGGACAGTTTTCATCCAAAACACATAAAAAACTCTATTGTATACAGCCAGGCTATCAGGTACAATCGGATATGTTCCAACAGTACAGATAGAGACAATCACCTTGAGGGCCTCAGAAAGACCTTTCTGAATCAAGGCTACCACCCAAGAACAATTGAAAACCAGATTACAAGAGCCACCAGAATATCAAGAAACCATCTCCTACATTATAAAACTAAAGAAGAAAATAACCGGGTCCCTCTTGTAGTCACCTACAATCCACATCTGGAGGTGTTTAGAGGAGCTGCACGGAAACTACAACCATTACTACAAAAAGATGCCCGGTTAAAATCTATTTTTCCAGACCCCCCACTTCTGTGTTTTAGACAGCCCCCAAATCTAAGAAGCATCATTGTCAGAAGCTCCCTGTCCTCTCCAACACCAACAGGAACATTTCCCTGCAACCAGAAAAAATGTAAGACCTGTCCATTAATATTGACAACGGACAAGATAAAGATTCCCAGATCACATCAGGACTACAAGATCCCAGGTACCTTCAGCTGCACCACAACCAATGTGGTGTACTTAATTATATGTACCAAATGTTCAACTGGGGGTCTGTATGTAGGGGAGACAGGACAACAGCTCAAGGCAAGGATGAATTCTCACTGCCACACAATTAGAGAAAAAAGGATGGATCTATCTGTGGCCAAACATTTTTGTAACCCAGACCACAGCATCATGGACATGAAATTGCTGGTATTGAAAGGAAATTTCAAGTCCCAGAGAGATAGGAGACTATGGGAGTACAAACTTATGATGACCTTTGACACATTCAGAGCAAGAATGAATGTGTCTCATGGATTCATGTCTTTTTCCATCAGTTAAAAGATGTGCTCCTCTGACCATCCGAGCGTGTCACAGCCTGGACCAGATCCTTAGCAAAGGACAATAAAACTTTCACACTGAACTGCAGCAAAATTTATGGCCACAACAGTTTGCCCCCTGCCATAGTGATAGTTCTGTTTTATATAACTTGGTTGTTGTTTTTTTTTTTTACTGACCCATTCTATGTCCTGTTGTGTATAAATATGTGACTCTTCAGATTTTGTGTTATACCATGCCTGATGAAGAGACCTGAGTAGTCTCGAAAGCTTGCAATTATTACCATCTTTTCAGTTAGCCATTAAAAGGTAAAATTGTTCTTTTAAACAATTTTTTCTCTTAACTAGTAATTCATGGTGTTCTTAAAGGCTATGTACAGCTTTGACAGATATTGTTAATTTGCTGTCTGAAGTAATTTGTGTAGCTAAGTGCTCTGCAAAATGTTGAGGAATATGTCGCAGCCAGCGTCGGACGGGCTACTGGAGGAATCTCCAGTAATACCAGTCCTGGCCGCGGTTACCTGCACTGAACTCCGGAGCTCTCACCTGCGCTCCGGAGTGCAGCCTGGACTAAATCGTGAACGCAGAGGGATTGATTCCCCGGCGATTGCGGTTCAGTTCATGACAGCTGTCACCTGAGCTCCGGATTGCAGCCCGGCCAGTCTGCAGCTGTCATGAACTGATCCGCAATCGCCGAGGAATCAATCACTCGGTGCTCACGGTTCAGTCCTGCAAACCCCGAGTTCATTCCAGGCTGTACTCTGGAGCTCAGGTGACAGCTCCGGAGTTCAGTGCAGGTAACCATGCTTGGTTGATGAAATATCTTTAATCAAAGTTGCAGAAATGCACTACACTTTGATTGACATGTGCAATGGGGACATGCCTTTGTGGGTCAGGTCCTCGGCAATTATTCCTCCTCCGGCGTCTTCAAAGGGGGCACCTTTTTCATTATTTGAATATCGTGCCCCGCCGCCATTGCAGTTGTTGGTGGCTTGTGCGCATTGCCATAGTAATTCTGTCTTCATTAAAATGGCACCGGAGTCCACGCATGTGCGGACCGCGATCTCCGGCACCATTTTATTGAAGGCACTGTGGTGAAGACTATGAGTGTCAGGGGCACGTGTGCAGATGTAAAAAAAAATTCTGTGCATCTGCCGATGCAGCTCCTAGTTTTCACTGCAGTATCTTCAATAAAATTGCACCGGAGATCGTGGTACAAGCATGTGCAGACTCTGGCGCCATTTTAATGAAGACAGAATTACTGTAGCAATGCATATGTGCCGCCAACAGCAGCAATGGCGGCACGATATTCAAATAAAGACAAGGGGGTAAGCAAGGAGGAAGCCACAAGAGAAATAAATGCAGAGGACCTGACCCACAAAGGCCCGCACCGCTGCATATGTCAAAGTGCACAGCATTTCTGCAACTTTGATTAAAGATATTTCATCAACCAAGCATCGGATCTTTCTACAACAGGTATGCCTGGATACAGCATCTTAGTGCCTGTATAGAACTGCCTTAACCTCATATCACAAAAACTTGGTGGTTGGTTCTCTTTAACGCAATTTTAACATGAACTTTTGAAGAAAAAATGGCACTCACCAGTTTTTGCTGTGCAGAGGATTCTTTATTCAAATGTGGAGGTTACATGCGTGGGGCTAGCGGGGAGGGAGAGGACCACCCGACACATGAGACGACGGCCGTTTTGCACTTTCACTCAGTGCTTCAGGACTGACTAGCTGAAGCACTGAGTGAAAGTGCGAAACGGCCGTCGTCTGACGTGTCGGGTGGTCCTCTCCCTTCCCGCTAGCCCCACGCATGTAACCTCCACATTTGAATAAAGAATCCTCTGCACAGCAAGAACTGGTGAGTGCCATATTTTCTTCAAAAGTTCATGTGAATATATCCTTTTCTAAAATGAGCACCCCAGAGCAGCACCGATATTTGCCTGTTTGCTACAGACACTGATTTTATAGCAGGAGAACAAGTGTGTGAAGCAGTGCCCCAGATTCTCCTCTAACTCTTTGCAATTTTAACATTGTTTTTTTTCTATGTCAAGGATATCTGGAGCCTTTAAATATAGAATATTTGTGTTTTTAATGTAAGGAAAGGGTTTTTGGTTTTCACATTTTACACCACAAAATCAAGTGATCGCTTGTAAACCAATTACAAAACCACAGTAGTCATTTATCAGCTGCACCACTGCCATGACCTGAGGCTCCATCTGAAAGAGCAATTTTTTCTTGTTCTTAAAGTGCATACACATCAATGCAATATACAGTCATATGAAAAAGTTTGGGCACGTCTATTAATGTTAACCTTTTTTCTTTATAACAAATTGGGTTTTTGCAACAGCTATTTCAGTTTCATTTATCTAATAACTGATGGACTGAGTAATATTTCTGAATTGAAATGAGGTTTATTGTACTAACAGAAAATGTGCAATCCGCATTTAAACAAAATTTGACCGGTGCAAAAGTATGGGCACCTCAACATAAAAGTGACATTAATATTTTGCAGATCCTCCTTTTGCAAAAATAACAGCCTCTAGTCGCTTCCTGTAGCTTTTAATGAGTTCCTGGATCCTGGATGAAGGTATATTTGACCATTCCTGTTTACAAAACAATTCAAAAGGAGGATCTACAAAATATTAATGTCACTTTTATGTTGAGGTGCCCATACTTTTGCACCGGTCAAATTTTGTTTAAATGCGGATTGCACATTTTCTGTTGGAACAATAAACCTTATTTCAATCCAGAAATATTACTCAGTCCATCAGTTATTAGATATATGAAACTGAAATAGCTGTTGCAAAAACCCAAATTGTTATAAAGAAAAAAGGTTAACATTAATAGGGGTGCCCAAACTTTTTCATATGACTGTATAATAAATACAGGAGAAATGGAGTGAAAAAGCTCAAATGAATTAAAATAGTACATGCGCGAGAGCTATGGCCATCTGCTCTCGCGCTAGCGCTACTGACGTTGACTGTCGGGGGCGGTGGTCATTTTGCGGGCTCACGCATGGGTGTGCGCATGCGCCGTTTGCGCGGTCATGTGACTGGGTTCACGGTCACATAGTTTTTCCATGTGACTCTTCCTCATAATAATGTATACTTATGGTGGCTGTGCACATGCCCCGTGAGATGTGGTCATGTAATCGGCACTGCGGTCACATGACTCCTCCAAAAGGCCATGATCCTCTGCCTCCTCTGATGAAGCGTTATATTTTTAATATGCGAAACGTACGATAGGTTTTTGCTATTCTCATTGGGCCTCTACTCATGTCTGCATCACTACCAGCTGAAGTAAGTGTTTCCTTTGTTCACATGGGCTATTTTGCCCTTGTCAGACTCATGTTCGACATTTATGCCTCTATTTTTTGTATGTATATTGTACTGTGACTATGATATTCAGGGCTTATGTCAACATGATTTCAGACTTTTCATTGTTGCACTTACTTCCCAGATGGTTTGTTTTTCTGCTATGTAGCATTTTTGGATTCCACATTACTCTTGGTATTGTCCCATTTATTGCAGCAGGAACCGGCCTTCCTGTGTTTCCTTTCTCTCTGTCCTTCTTCCCCTTTCCCCATCCTTTTCTTATTTTTGGATCAATTTTCTTTCATGATTGATTTTACCTAGTTTTACATCAATAAAGTTTTGTAATTTTTCACTACTTTAATTCCTTTGTGCTTTTTTTTACTCCATTTCTCCTTTATTTATTAATTCATGGAGTTTTTCCGCTGTCTTTCTATGTCCATGCTCATTTCTTGTTTATATGGCCTTGATCTACTTGAGCCATGTGTGTCTGGAATTTTGTTTTGCACATCTGTGCAATATGTGGACAGACTATTCAAAAGGAATTTTGTCATGTTTAGTACGGTAATTGAAATTGCAAGGAAAAGAAAATATGCTGTAATGGTTCTCCTACGGATTACAGCTGGATTCTTGGTGCAACAAATGTATTAAACACTATGGCTAAGGAGTAAGGACCCTTCAAGCTAAAAAAATGGTCATGTTTTGATGGCTTATGTTTAATCACTAGTGGTCTGTAAGATTGCAACCAATGCCTCCCCAGCTGTTGTACAGCTACAACAATTTACAAGACTTTAGAAATAAAGGTGATACCAGTCTGCAATGCTATTGACATGTTAGGGACATTATATTTTATTAGTATTGACAAAAGTTCTTTTTCTTTAAAGGGAATCTATCAGCAGGATTTCTCTCCCCAAACTCTATATAATTGCATATTTATTCAAACTCTGATTTCTCAGTAAAGGAGGAATGGACCGGCCATGCAAGGGTATGACACTGCTGGACTTATCGTTTACAAAGCTACATGCACATGTAAATAGTTTTGGGGGGGCCTGGCTGTACTAAACATAATCAGGACTGGGACAATCAAAAATATAGAGGTCAAAGGCTGCAGCAGAGTAGGGCATTGTATAATACAGTGACTGACCTGCACATACTTGTATAGATGCAGGTCAGGTGCAGAGATTCCTAGTATATATGCCCTCTCCCCTTCTGGTATATATGTCCCCTATCTTGGTAGATATATCCAGCATTCTTAGTCCCTTTCTGGTGTATGTGTGCCATATTGTGGTGTATAATGTCCCCCATCCTGAGCCCCTTTCTGATAAGTCCCTCATCCTGGTTCATATTTCTCCTTCCTGGGCCCCTTCCTGGGGTATTCTATAGCTACTGCAGAGGCCGGAGGGTGACATTCGTGTGCATGCTATGGGTGATTCATGACAACACTGCTATGTGCCACCTGTGACTGGCACACCAACTTCAGCTGCTGTCCTCTGATTGGCCAGTGGCATGTATTGCAGTGCAGTCTGGTCTCTGCGCTGCAATACATGTCAACTGAATCTCCATACTCGAGAACATATCCAGCTGGAATAGACAATGGTGTTGGCAGGTCCCCCGAAAACACAGGTCCGGTTGCGGTCGCACACTCTGCAACCCCAATCATTACACCCATTGCCTCAGCAGCAGATAAAAAACCCTTGCCGCTCCATCAAAATTCTATGAAAGGACATCATGTCAGGTCCATAATAACTAACCATTTAAAGCTTAAAGGGAATCTGTCATCAGCTTTTTCCTTCTGTCACATGTGCATGAGACCAAAATAGCTTTTATTATAAATCGAATAATGTCCATGTATATAAATTACATTAGTAAGCATCATAATAATCCGTTATATCTTGATTAGTTATCAAAACTGGGGGGATCTCATGAAATTTTTAAATTATTTATTTAAATATTTAAAAAAAAACAAAAAAAACCAAACAAACTGCATTAGGTCCCTTGTATT
Organism: Anomaloglossus baeobatrachus; assembly: GCF_048569485.1. NCBI lineage: Eukaryota > Metazoa > Chordata > Amphibia > Anura > Aromobatidae > Anomaloglossus > Anomaloglossus baeobatrachus. The sequence continues at coordinate 471,118,842 of NC_134356.1, forward strand.
TTGATACACAGCCAAAATAAAGCACATTGCTGGGGGCTGCAGCCTATAGCTGCCTGCTTTATCTGAAATACGGGGGACCATGCAACAGTTTTTTCAATTATTTATTTAGTTTAACACTCTACTTCCTGATCCACACAGCGAGTATGTTGGCAACCAATCACTGAAGCTGGCACAGTGGGTGGGGGAAGCAGTGCATGTTCATGAACTTTAATGATCAGACTAAGAAGCAAAGTAACAGCTGCAGAAAACTGTAAGTATAATTCTCCTCTTTAAGTCCCCATAATACTCTAACAACATTATTCCCAGAAACCAACTGTAAGTCAGAAATAAAATCCAGGCATTTTCCCCACGCTGTTCCCATACAGTTTCAGCACTTTCTTTACTCATTGCAGCATTTTTATAGCCCTCCGAGACCTACTTCTAAGGTCCGCCAGAAAACTATTCGAGTTTCCCATTGACTTGCATTGGGTTCATTATTCAGTACGAATACACAAATAATAGAAATTATTTGGCACAAAGAATCTGAACCCGAAAATTTGACTATTCGCTCATGTCTAATAATCAAATATTTAAACCCCAAAACAGCAACAGTGTAGGAAGTAAATATATATTTTACATTTAAAGATGTTTCTAGTTTCTGGTTTTCAATGGCCTGTGAGGGTTAAAGCAGATAAAATTAGAAGTAACTCACCTTCTCCAGGTCCAGCATGACCTGCAGTCAATCATTTGAGTTCAGCGGCTTTTTGACCATCCACAACAGCACTAGTTCCTCATGCAGCCATTTAATTGCCCACCCCTGCCCTTTAGGAATCAATGTTGTGCTCATTTCATCCAGGCACAGTTTAACCTCTGACCACTGATGGCAGTTTCGATCATCCTACCAGAGCCCCATTTTTCAAATCTGATGTGCCACTTTATGTGGTAATAAGTTTAGAACGCTTTTTCCAGTCCTAGTGATTCTGAGAATGATTATTCGTGACACTCTGTACTTTCTGGTAGTGATAACTTTAGGGTGCAGATTTTCCTGGAGTAGTTTATGTGCATTATTTTCTGATTCTCCTAAGGTGCCTGAACAGCAGTGATCGCTCAAAAGTGATCTAATTTTGCAAATTACACACAGGGAATTCATCTATAATTGTAGCGATAATTTTGACCCCATTGGCATTTTACTGAAATTATTGTATAGGGAATGTTGCACAATAAAAATTGCAGACATTCCATTTTAGTGCCCAATTAATTGAGCCCATTTTGAAATTCTGTAGACATGAGCCCCATAAATTGTTAAAAAGATTGTCCAGGATTTAATTTATGACCCATCTCAAGATGATATGGGTCAGGGTCTGACACCTGAACTATTAGCTGAAAACTACTCCGAACTATCTAGATTTGCAATTATTAAGTCCTGGAGAATCATAGGCAGCATGAATCAGAGCCTGGCTATGTGATTACACCTACCGTAGATACATTTTATTCTGAAACACTGTGATGGTTCAGAGTAAATATACTTTGAAAAGTCGATCGTTGACTATAGGAAGATACCTTACTAGTCTGATGCAATCCTGGCCATCTTTCCCAACTCAACTTCAGATGTTTGACAGGTTTCTTCCTATGTACACATGTGCGAACATTTGGGCAGCATGACTCTAATTACAGATTCCCTTTAAATTGGTTCTCTCATCTAAAGTAATACCAATTATGAAAGGGGTTTGTCTATGTTTTGGTATTCGATCTCACCTACAGCATAGGTCAGCAATAGCAGATCTGTTTTTTGATACAACAGCACCTGCTGAATGGAGCTGCTATCTTTTGAATAGAAGTTGTGTTACAGTAACCAGCAGTGTTCACTACAATTTGACTGGAGCAAGAAACAGTTGATTGGTGGAGGCTCTGGGTACTGAACCACTACCAATCTGCTATGGCACCCCCAAAAATTTGATATTTATTCACTGGGGAACAATTTATTTATTTTTTCATTTTCTGTTGCACGAGGTTTTAGAACTTTTTCTATATATTCCTGCATCGCTGATTCACAATCTGAAATCTGTTTTGTGGTGCATGCTCTAGTTTTCTGGCAATTTTAATTTCTTTTTGTTACAGTTTATGGCATTGTAACACCTGCCTGGATCCACAGACTCAGACGGGCTGTAATGGACAGGCTAGAGGGAAGCCACTCATCCAGCAGGACCCCTAGAACCCTGAAACCCTTAAACCCCTATATAGGGAGTTGGAATTACAGAGGGCCCCGGAGATCACTACCTGTGGAAGGCTGCAGTCCAATGAGAGTAGTCGTCAGGCAGGGTCAAACCAGGAATTGCAGAACAGGGACAGAGTCGTCAGGCAAAAACGTAATCAGAAAACGAAGCAGAGGTCAAATCCGGATCGGGCAGCGATGTACATAAATGACAGGCAGAAGGGTAGTCAGAACACAAGCAAGGTCAGCGCACAGGAATCAAAATACAAATAGCACAGGAGCCAGGAATACAAACTATCTCTGGCAGTAGTCACATCACAGGAGGGGGAATAAGAAGGATGTGGTGTCTTCCCATTGGCTGCAGGTGAATGATGGCAACTTCAGCTGAAAGACACACGCCACCTACAGTCAGCCAGTGATACTGCAGGATCCAGGGAAACCCAGCCTAGTGGATGAGCGGAGCTTGTGCTCAGCAAAGCCACGGGCACCGACTCCTCTCCCATCACCAGCACTATCCATGGTACGAACACGGTAACGCCTGGCGATCGAAGCAGAAGTCGCAGGAGCGGACTTCAGTGGGAACATGACAGGCATGCAATGGTTTTTAATTAGGAGTTAAAGGGCAACGACTCTTGGATTGAACATAACCACAAGGCAATGTCAAATGCGAAATATTTTACCATTTGTGATACGTGCATATATTGCCTATTTTCAAGTTCCCCTTGGCAATCAAGACAAGAATTGGGCTCCTTATATTGTGTGTCATAATTGTGAGGAAATACTTCATGACTGGACAAAAGGAAAACGCAAAGGAATGCCTTTTGGTATTCCCATGGTTTGGCGTGAAGCTAAGGACCACAGCAGTGACTGTTATTCCTGTTTGATTCATACAAAGGGCATTGGCAAGAAAAAAAAATGGCATATGATTGCATATCCTAATATTCTTTCAGTAATATGACCTATCCCACACTCTGAGACACTCCCGGTTCCAGTTTTCAGTGGTTTTATTTCTTGTAAGGACGAAGAAAGTGAACATGGTGATCAAATGTATTTCGATAAGAAACATGAGGAAATGAATGTAGAATCTGAAGGGTCTTCCTCTGATGCCAAGCTGTCATTAACCCCTCAGCAGTTTACCCAACCCTAATTGAATTATCTAGTAAGAGATTTGGGCCTATCATGGAAAGCAGCTGAGTTATTATGTCATTAGCCTCCAGGCTTCAAGAAAAGTATGTACTTCACCAGTCAGCTAAAGTATCCCATTTCAGGAAGCGTGAACCAATATTTGTGGACTTTTTTTCCAAAGACAAACACTTTGTTTTCTGTCATGATATCAGTAGTCTTCTCAGCCAGCTAGGTGTTACCACTTAGAGTGCAAAAGAATGGTGGCTATTTCTTGATAGCTCTAAACGGTGTCTGAAAGGTGTTCTCTGTTATGATTCAGGGACCGACGAGGATCAAAAAATGCGGTAACCCAAAAAGTAATCAGAGTGGCTGGAACCTTAACGGGCTGCAGACCTAATCCTGACACACAACTAGAAGAAGCCGTGGGACGAGCCTACAATGACCTAGTCGTCTCGACACAGCCGGAGAAGTAAATATTCATACAGATAGAAATATAAGAAAAGCTAATCTGCCTCGAAGCAATCCCCAAAGATATAGATGACCCCCCATATGTAAAGACTACGGTGATATAGGAAAACACAATACAAAGCTAGAAAAGATTCAGCAAAGATGAGGCTTAAACTATCTTTATATTAAAGGAAAGGAAAGAGCACTGTCTGCAGCCGTAAAAACCTTAATAAATCACAACACGCCTGACATGGAAAATCCTGAGACCACACAGCCTCTCCCCCACTATATTAGTACTCTGATGTTACTGGATCCAAAAACACTAATATAGATAAGGGACTGAATTTAATACCAAGCATGACAAAACACAATACATTGCAGAATCATGGAGCTAAATATACAGACACTCCCAGCAGGGAATGATCCAATTCCACCAGGAACTCCACAAAATCAAAATAGGAATCAAGCAATAGTTTCAAAACAGAAAAAACAACAAGAAACTGGAAACAATAAGCAGAGGTACAAAGACCAACTTATCTTGAGAGGAGTTCTCGTAGAGAGCAGGGCTGGTTTCAGAATGTCCTTAACACACAGGAAATCAATTGAGCACCGGCAAGTAACAGGAGAAAACTACTCAGTTATATAGTCCCAATCTGAAAGGCCTGATTGCCAGTCCTCCACAGGTGTGTGTCTCAATTCACAAGTCAACTGCACCGCCAGCACTGACCACAAGAGGGAGCCCCAAACTGGAAAATGTATTCACAACAGTACCCCTCCCTTGAGGAGGAGTCACTGAACCCTCACCGGAACCCCCTGGTTTGTCAGGATGGGCTCGATGAAAAGCACGGATTAAGCGATCAGCATGTATGTCGGAAGCAACCACCCAGGAATTATCCTCCTGACCAAAACCTTTCCACTTGACCAGATAGTGGAGCTTCTGTCTAGTAATATGGGAATCCAACATTTTTTCCACTACATATTCCAGATCCCCTTTGACCAACAAAGGATCAGGAGGCACAGCCATTGTCACTACCGTTTCAACATAATTTTTCAGCAAAGACTTATGAAAGACATTGTGAATCTTGAAAGTCTCTGGAAGAGCCAAATGGAAAGAAACAGGTTTAATTGTTTTCAAAATTTTATAAGGTCCAATAAACCTTGGCTTAAATTTCGAGAAGAAACTTTCATAGGAACATGTCTGGAAAACAACCAGACCAAGTCCCCTACCTTAAACCGGGGACCCACAGTCCTACGTCGGTTGGCAAACCATTGGACATTTTCTTGGGAGTGGGACAATTTATACACCACTTGATCCCAAATATGCTAAATTTTCTCTAGTGCAGAATCAACACCCAGGCAGGCGGAAGCCTCCATCTGCCCGAAGAAAACCTGGGATGAAACCCAAAATTGCAAAACAAAGGAGACATCAAAGTGGCCAAACTAGCTCTATTATTAAGAGCAAACTCAGCCAAAAACATAAAAGAAACCCAGTCGTCCTGATCAGCCGACACAAAACATTGCAAATAGGTTTCCAAAGTCTGATTTGTCCTCTCAGTCTGTCCATTGGTCTGAGGATAAAATGCAGAGGAGAAGGACAACTCAACTCCCAGCCTAGAACAAAAAGCTCTCCAAAATCTAGACACAAACTGGACTCTCCTATCGGACACAACATTCTCAGGAATACCATGCAAACAAATTAACTGATGAAGAACCAAAGGTACCAACTCTGAAGCTGATGGCAACTTAGGCAGTGGCACCAAATGAATCATTTTGGAAAATCCCCAAAGATATAGATAGCCCCCACATGTAAAGACTACGGTGATATAGGAAAACACAATACAAAGCTAGAAAACAGATTCAGCAAAGATGAGGCCCAAACTATCTTTATAGGAAAGGATAGGAAAGAGCACTGTCTGCAGCAGTAAAAACCCTAAAAAATCTCAGCACGCCTGACATGGAAAACACTGAGACCACACGGCCTCTCCCCCACTATATCAGTACTCTGATGTTACTGGGGATCCAAAAAGACTAATTTAAATGAGGAACTGAATTTAATACCAAGCATGACAAAACACAATACATTGCAGAATCATGGAGCTAAATATACAGACACTCCCAGCAGGGAATGATCCAATTCCACCAGGAACTCCACAAAGGCAAAATAGGAATCAAGCAATAGTATTAAAACAGAAAAAACAACAAAGTGGAAACAATAAGCAGAGGTACAAAGACTAACATATCTTGAAAGGAGTTCTGGTAGAGAGCAGGGCTGGTTTCAGAATGTCCTTAACACACAGGAAATCAATTGAGCACCGGCTAGTGAAAACTTCACAGTTATATAGTATCAATCTGAAAGGCCTGATTGCTAGTCCTCCACAGGTGTGTGATTCTCATTCCACAAGTCAACTGTACCGCCAGCACTGACCACAAGAGGGAGCCCCAAACTGTAAAATGTATTCACAACAGTTCTCCTACATAACGGTAATGTTTATGCAGTGATTCTATTTGGCATTCAACTCAACTGTGAGAAGATTATAATGACATAAAATATTTCCCTCAACTTACTGAAGTATGAGGAGCATAATTGAATGATTTGTGGATCATTTGTGCAGATCTTAAAATGGTGAATCTCCTCCTAGAACAACAGAGAGGTGTTGTGAATGTCATCCGAGTGGATGCTGGTGTGGAACTCCCTCTAGTGGCCAGGAATGGTAATGAGGCTGAGTTTGAGTCTGTGATTCAGACAGGTGATGGAATTAATTGGGAATCCAGGAAATCCTATTGCAGATCAGCCTAGTTTATTTAGGAGAGCATTTGGTGCCTGGCGGTCGCCGGTGATAGATGTTCCTGCCTGCTTCTGAAGATGGTTGGGAGTTTTCCCATCTGGATTTCCCATTTTTTTGGTGCCTGAATCTACTCCAGATAAGTTTACTGTTTCTGTGCTTAATTGCTGGATTTACACTTAAGGGTGTTTCTGCATATTCCATTTGGTTCTGTGCTTGGTTTCTTGTATGTGAGGATCTGTCTTTCTGCTTTTGTGAGCAGGGCAGTGGATCCAGCAAGAAAGGGAGCTTGCTCTCTGTTAATGTTGGGATTATTTGCACTTTAGAATATTATTTGTTCTGTGAATTTGTTTCTTTTTTTTTCATTCCCATGTGATCAGAAGGGGCCGGGCCAACATAGCTGATACCAGGAAGAAACTCCCTCCTTGTACCATATAGTGAATGGGAGGAAACATGGTCATGCCTCCCGACCAAGCCGATCACATCCACTAGGAAGGTCCTTCTAGCGACTGGGATCTAGCCACAACCCAGGCTCCATTGCAGATCCTGTTATGATCTAGTAACCGTGGATGATCATGAAAAATCCCATTAATCAGGAAAAAACAAAACTACAAGAGTAGTTGGAAACTGAGCTGACTGCAATCCCCTATCTATCAGACAACACTAGAAGTAGCAGTGGGATGTTCCTAACACACCTAGACACCTCGACTCTGCTTGAGAAATGTGCTACACCTCAAAGATAGAAATGAGGAATCCTAACTTGTTTCGGAGCAGTCCCCAAAAAAATAGCAAGCCCCCAACATGCAACAACGGTAATGTAAGAAAACACAAAACACAGATAGAAAATATAGATCAGCATAGGTGAGGCCCGACTTACTAGATAGAACAGGACAGGACAGATAACTGATTGTGGCCAGCAAAAAACGCTGCAGAAAAATACCAATCTCCTGATAATAAAAAATACTGAGACCATGTGGACTCTCCCCCCACTATATCAGGTACTCTTGTGCTAGAAAAATTAAACAGAACTGCAGATATAATGGGAAGAAACAAAATCACAGAACAAATAATATTCTAAAGTGCAAATAATCCAAACATAAACAGACAGCAAGCACCCTTTCTTTCTGGAGGCACTGCCCTGCTCACAAAAGCAGAAAGTCAGATCCTTACATACAGGAAACCACACACAGAACCAAATGAAATATGTAGAAACACTCTTAAGTCCAAATCTAGCAATTAAGCACAGAAACAGTAAACTTATCTGGAGTAGATTCAGGCACCAAATAAATGGGAAAACAAGAAGGGAAAACATCTTCAGAAGTAGGCAGGAACATCTATCACCGGCGACTGCCAGGCACCAAATGCTCTCCTAAATTAACTAGGCTGATCTGCAATAGGATTTCCTAGATTCCCAATTAATTCCATCACCTGTCTGAATCACAGACTCAAACTCAGCCTCATTACCATTCCTGGCCACCTGACGGAGCTCCACACCAGCACCCACTCGGATTACATTCACAACAGAGAGCTTACATGAGGTATCCTTGTTTTCTGTGTTTCTGGGACAGCCGAGTTTAGGAGAAACACTGGACACAGAACGACTGGCCGACACGTGAAGCTCTGGAAGTAGGGATGCAAAATATTGTGAATGAACCTGTAGTTGCTAGAGACAGGATCATTGTTCCCCCACTTCACATCAATCTTGGTTTCATGAAGCAGTTTGTACGAGCTTTGAATAGAGAAAGTGAATGCTTTAAATATATTATTTCTGCTTTTCCTGCCTTGTCTTTTGAGAAGATAAAAGCAAGTGTATTCGATGGACCTTAAATTTGAACCCTCAGAGGAAGAATTTGCCAAGGAGATGAATAAGGAGGAGAAAGCAGCATGGCAGTCTTTTGTGGCAGTTACAGAAAACTTCCTTGGCAACAAAAAAGCAGAAAACTATGAACTTCTGGTTCAAAGGATGCTGTTGGCTTTCTGTGATATTGGACGCAACATGAGCATTAAGATTCACTTCCTGAACAGTCACCTTGATAAGTTTCCCGAAAATCTTGGGCTGTTAGTGATGAGCATGGAGAATGCTTTCATCAAGATCTGAAGATGATGGAAGAGCGTTATCAGGGGCGATGGGACAAAAATATGATGGCAGACTATTGCTGGAGCATCAAACAAGATTGTCCTCAACAAGTACACAAACGCAAGAGCTACAAATGCAAATTTTTGCATGAATATAATTTAAATAAGTTTTGTGCAAATTTTATAATTAAAATAAGTGTCTTAATATGTTCTATTTTGAAATTATGATGCAATTATATCTTTTAGTGTATTAGTGTATTAACTGCATTACATTATTACATTTTCACAAAGATGATGCCCAAGACATTCTACTTCTTTATTTTAAACTAAATGTTGAAATTTGTACAATAAGATGAAAACCTAAAATCTTGAATTGCAAAAAAACTGTATCTAACTAAGAACAAGTGTTTTTGTGGATGCAACAATTTGTTCCCCAGTGACCTATCTTGTACATAGATATACATATACAGTGGAACCTCGCTTAACGAGTAACCCAGTTAACGAGAATTTCACTTAACAAGCAAAGCTTTCTGTAAATTTGTAACTCGGTTTATGAGAAAGTGTGGCGCCCTGGACAAGCCAGGACGTCACAGGTACTACAGCAACACACCTCACACCCCGGCTAGGCACAGCAAGGCAGACAAAAATCCTTGTTGCCTCCCTCCAGGGGCTGATGTCCACACCAGGGGGTGGAGCCAGGCGGTTGGCCCCACCCACCGAGGAGTTCACAGTCCTGGAGGCAGGAAAGGGAAGTCAGAGTAGAGGAGAGTGCAGTTTGAGGAGTTGAGGAGTGAAGTGATAGTGGAGCAGACTGACTGTGTCCGGGTGCGTGGCCCGGGCACATACAGCAAGGTTGGCAGATGGTGGTGACCGTCTGCAGGAGGGGCTGATTGACGTGAACCATAAGGGCCGGGGACGGGCGGTGGCCCGCCGGTACCAGATCGGAGAGCAAAGAGAAGCCAGCACCATTCGGCAGGGCCTACGGACCCCGACCAGGCTTGGAGTCGCCGTAAAACCGGTCAAATCCGTTAGCAAAGGGAACCTCCGAGGTTTCCCAGCAGTCAAGACTCGATTGAAGGCAACCGCTCAAACCGTGAAGGGAAATACAGTCACCGCCAAGGCTACAGTTCCCAGGGCCAGAGCCTGCGGGCAAAAGGGGCTCCCTCAGCCTCCATCCAAGCTGGGGAGCGGGTTACCGGTGGGAAGCCACCAGAACCGAGAACATAACACAGGTGCAGGGAAAGGCAGTCACCGCCAACCTACCGGGAGAAGAACCACCGCAGCCGTCTGTGGGACCCGTCCATCCAGCCGTTTGTTTTACCGGAGACTTTGCATTCATCATTGGCTGAGTGAGTACCACCGTGCCGTGCGGCACCGCGCTGCCCCCGCGACCCTGCACCTCACCAGGCCCTGTAACCCGCCTGCCATTCCTCCCTCACCGGGCCCCGGGACAACCAGCCCCCCTACCCACAGAGGGGAAAAACAACATCCAAGCTGCTCCCTGTCATCGCTCCCGGGATCCCTGTCCAGAGCAGCGGTGGTGTCACAACCTCACCACAACCGTGGGTGGCGTCACGGACAATAAATCCCCAAAACCATTCCCCTTTTCACTCACGGGCGAGGAGCGCCGCTCGAGTCCCCGGATCCAGCCCACCGCTCGAGCCACCGAGCAGCAAGCGAAGCAGCAGCAGCGCCGGACCCGAGCGTGGTGAGCGCAGCGTCCCCTCCCCGCCCACGACAAAAGCTTTGCTGTACGAGCAAAATACTCACTGCACACACTTCCGGTTCCGTACATACATCGTGCTCTGACCCGCACTTGCAGTCCGCACAAACACACACAAGCACGCACAAACACACACAAACACACGCACGCACACACATAGAGTATTATGCTCACCTTACCTTCCGTTCCACCGCCGGCGTCATGGTTCTTGTAGTCCGCCGGTACATCACGAAACCCTTTAAAGGGGTTTTCCTATGAACAAAGTAAATTTTAATTAATAGATCTCGGAATAAGGCTGGAGTGACACTTGCCTTTGCAAACTTGGACAGATTTTCATTCAGAAGTGTAGGACAAGTGAAATCCGTTTGGTATACTATGTCATGCGAGTGTGCAAATTTGTTTTCTCGCCTAGGATGTTTATGCCATCTGTATGTAATACATTTTTTTTCTCAGCAGCTCTTATTCTGCAATCATTTACAGGACCATTTACTGTGTTCCATGCTACAGAATGGTAATGTATCTGTAAAAAGTACATGGATGGTCCGTTTGCCAGCCTTTATTTTTTTCTCGCACTCATTTATTTGCATTGGGGAGTTCTGTCTGATATACGCAGCATGCTGAGATTTTTTCCTCATTAGAACTGAGAAAAACTCGCAGATCTGCTCTGCCTCTTTGACTAACATTGGTTCAAGTGCAATGTAGGATTTTTTCGCATTCCACTTGTTCGATTCATACTTGAGTGTGACTCATTTAAGGATCGCATCGCACTGTCCAGACTAGTTATCATGACAGGAGCAGGTCAGCTGCATAGAAATACATGAAGCTGAAATGCTCCTGTCAGCAGAGCCAACGAGCAGTGCTATGCGATCCTCGTGCGAGTCACACACAAGGTTGACTCCAGCCTTATAATAAGTTCCACAATTGGATGTGTTTAAAAAATAATATTCCTGTACTGAGATAATCTTATACAAGTGCATCTCAATAAATTAGAATATCATCAAAAAGTTAATTTATTCCAGTAATTTAATACAAAAAGGGAAATTAATATATTATATAGAGTCATTACAGAGTGATCTATTTCAAGTGTTTATTTCTGATAATGTTGATGATTATGGCTTACAGCCAATGAAAACTCAATTGTCAGTATCTCAGAAAATTAGAATAATTACCACAAAACACCTGCAAAGGCTTCCTACGCATTTAAGCATTTAAAATGGCCTCTTAGTCTGGTTCAGTAAGCTACGCATTCATGGGGAAGACTGCTGACTTGACAGATGCCCAGAAGGCAGTCACTGATGCGCTCCACAAGGAGGGTAAGTCACAAAAGGTCATTGCTAAAGAAGCTGGATGTTCACAGAGTGCTGTATCCAAACATATTAATGAACAGTTGAGTGGTAGGAAAAAGTGTGGTAGAAAAAGGTGCACAAGCAACTGGGTTAACCACAGCCTTGATTGGATTGTTAAGAACAGCCATTCAAAAATTTAGCAAATCAAAAAAGTCTGTGGAGCCTCTGTTAGGAGTCTCAACACAGAAACCAGACAGATATCCCTCCAGGAAGGACCCAGCCAAGGGGTGGCTCTTTTTAGGAGACCACCATAACCACCATATTAAGTGGCCCTTTTAGTCAATATCCAACTTTTTGACAAGTTTAAAGATATGACAAGGGAAATACCAAGGCCAGGTATCCATCCACAGACAGCTGTTTCGGGGTATTGCCCCTCATCAATGTGGAGTAGGATTCTGGCCAGGTGGGAGCAATGCCTAGTAGACCAACAAGACAAAACAATCACTGATCTCGGGGAGACCAGCCAGAGAAAACACTGCCGGCAGCCAGCGAGGGCGCTCAACACAGTGAAATCCTAGGTACATTGCCCCCTGGGAAATATGTAAATCAAAAAAGTCTGTGGAGCCTCTGTTAGGAGTCTCAACACAGAAACCAGCCAGATATCCCTCCGGGAAGGACACAGCCAAGGGGTGGCTCTTTTTAGGAGACCACCATAACCACCATATTAAGTGGCCCTTTTAGTCAATATCCAACTTCTTGACAAGTTTAAAGATATGACAAGGGAAATACCAAGGCCAGGTATCTATCCACAGACAGGTGTTTCGGGGTATTGCCCCTCATCAGTGTGGAGTAGGATTCTGGCCAGGTGGGAGCAATGCCTAGTAGACCAACAAGACAAAACAATCAGCTGTCTGTGGATGGATACCTGGCCTTGGTATTTCCCTTGTCATATCTTTAAACTTGTCAAAAAGTTGGATATTGACTAAAAGAGCCACTTAATATGGTGGTTATGGTGGTCTCCTAAAAAGAGCCACCCCTTGGCTGGGTCCTTCCCGGAGGGATATCTGGGTGCTTTCTGTGTTGAGACTCCTAACAGAGGCTCCACGGACTTTTTTGATTTGCATGTGATTGTTTTGTCTTGTTGGTCTACTAGGCATTGCTCCCACCTGACCAGAATCCTACTCCACACTGATGAGGGGCAATACCCCGAAACAGCTGTCTGTGGATGGATACCTGGCCTTGGTATTTCCCTTGTCATATCTTTAAACTTGTAAAAAGTGTTTTCTCTGGCTGGTCTCCCCGAGATCAGTGATTGTTTTGTCTTGTTGGTCTACTAGGCATTGCTCCCACCTGGCCAGAATCCTACTCCACACTGATGAGAGGCAATACCCTGAAACAGCTGTCTGTGGATGGATATCTGGCCTTGGTATTTCCCTTGTCATATCTTTAAACTTGTCAAAAAAGTTGGATATTGACTAAAAGGGCCACTTAATATGGTGGTTATGGTGGTCTCCTAAAAAGAGCCACCCCTTGGCTGGGTCCTTCTCGGAGGGATATCTGTCTGGTTTCTGTGTTGAGACTCCTAACAGAGGCTATACAGACTTTTTTGATTTGCATATTTCCCAGGGGGCAATGTACCTAGGATTTCACTGTCTTGAGCGCCCTCGCTGGCTGCCGACAGTGTTTTCTCTGGCTGGTCTCCCCGAAATCAGTGATTGTTTTGTCTTATTCAAAAATTTAGGGGAGATTCACAAGGAGTGGACTGCTGCTGGGGTCAGTGCTTCAAGAACCACCACACTCAAACTTATCCAGGAGATGGGCTACAACTGTCGTCTTCCTTGTGTCAAGCCATGCATGTGACACACCAACGCGGTCTTGTGGTTACCCGTCACCGGGCCGCAGTGCTTCTCCTGGGTTTCCACGGTGGCCTTGCCTGGTTCCGTGACCCTGGCAGTGTCAATAAAGCTGGGGATGGGGGACGATGGGGGGTAGTTGTTTGTGACGCCCCCTGTGTGCGGCCAATTGTTAGCAGCCGATGAGAGACTTCTCTTTTCTGGGGCGGATGGTAATGCAGCTTGGGTGTCACAGCTCTCCACAGGCAGAGCTTGGCCCCAGGGAGGATGATAGGAGCGGTAGTCGCCTATGGCGAAGGGGCACGATGTTGGAAGCGCCGGCAGTAACGAGACGACACAGAGGGTGCAGTTCAAGTTCTTTACTCACTGGAAGCACACCGCTGTTGGAGCACTGAGCTACACTGTCATGGGCTTCAGCAGATCCAGATACTTCTTATGTCGAGGCCGGTGTTTCCTTCTGCATGTCTCCTTTTGAAGGTTTCCCTCCACCCCCAGCTCCTGGGCCGTGGAACGAGTCACGGGTGCCTTCTGCACTCTCCACGAACCCTGGGATCCCCTTTCTTTCCTAAGAACCTGGGTTGACCCTATAGATCTAGACAACCGGCCCCGAACTGTCTGTGTCTCTGCTAATCTCCTCCTGAGTGCGATCTGGCGCTTGCTGCGCCCGGAACCGACTGCCTACTGAGTGTGGTGGCTCCATACTACCCCTGTTGGTGCCCCGCCTCCCGGGTTCCTGAACTAGTGGGCAAGAGGTCCAATAACTTGTGATGGCCACTCCAGCACCTACCCTAACCCAGTCCCAGTGGAAGAGCTCCCATGTTATGTGATGGTTGAGTGTGTTGTTGGTGGTTTTCTGGTGGTGACCTCCTCCGTATCCGAGATAAATACTGCACCTTGAGTGAGGTGCAGTACCCTGTCGTGCCTGAAGCAGCAGGGACGCCACACATGACCATTAGACAATGCCAGAAGCGTCTTACTTGGGCCAAGGAGAAAAAGAACTGGACTGTTACTCAGTGGTCCAAAGTGTTGTTTTCAGATGAGAGTAAATTTTGCATTTCATTTGAAAATCAAGGTCCCAGAGTCTGGAGGAAAAGTGGAGAGGCCACAATCCAAGCTGCTTGAGGTCTAGTGTGATTTTTCCAAAATCAGTGATGGTTTAGGGAGCCATGTCATCTTCTGGTGTCGGTCCACTGTGTTTTATCAAGACCAAAGTTAGCCCAGCCGTCTACCAGGAAATTTTCGAGCACTTCATGCTTTCTTCTGCCGACAATCTCTTTAGAGATGGAAATTTAATTTTCCAGCAGGACTTGGCACCTGTAAACACTGCCAAAAGTACTAATACCTGGTTTATTAACCACAGTATCACTGTGCTTGATTGGCCAGCAAACTCGTTTAACCTAAACCCCATAGAGAATTGATGGGGTATTGTCAAGAGGAAGATGAAAGACACCATACCCAACAATGCAGATGAGCTGAAGCTGCTATGAAAGCAACCTGGGCTTCCATAACACCTCACATCACAGGCTGTTCTCCTCCATGCCATGCTGCATTGATGCAGTAATTCATGCAAAAGGAGCCCCGACCAAGTATCGAGTGCATTTACTGTACACACTTTTCAGTAGACGCCAACATTTCTGAGTTTAAAATCATTTTTTAAGTTGGCCTTATATAATATTCTAATTTTCTGAGATAATGACTTTTGGGTTTTCATTGGCTGTAATCCATAATCATCAACATTGACAGAAATAAACACTTGAAATAGATCACTGTGTTTGTAATGACTCTATATAATATACAGTATGTATTTCCTTTTTGTATTGAATCCTGAAATAAATTATCTTTTTGATGATATTCCAATTTATTGAGATGCACCTGTATGTACAGATTTTAGATCAAGACACTCCAACTCCTGGCCCCATGTTTACCCATTTGGATTTTATTCTATTTTTTTATAATTGTCCTTAATGTAACTAATTTTGTTA
The DNA here is from genome assembly GCF_048569485.1 of Anomaloglossus baeobatrachus. Classification (NCBI taxonomy): domain Eukaryota; kingdom Metazoa; phylum Chordata; class Amphibia; order Anura; family Aromobatidae; genus Anomaloglossus; species Anomaloglossus baeobatrachus. The sequence goes on from NC_134356.1 coordinate 471,134,308, forward strand.
GGTTTAATGGGGATGTCCACTACTTGGACAAATGCAACTCATTCCCCTTGTTGTCCCCCATAAAAAAAGAAATAAGCCTATAATCACCTCCAGTGCGGCTGTGGTTCCAGCGATGTCTGAAGTTATGTTCCTGAAGCCCACGTGACATTGTTATGACACACAGGCCCCGCGACCATCAGTATCCAGTGTCTGATTCCCCGCCTTCGGATATTTGAGCAGGATGTGAGTGCTCTGCTGACTTCCTACTCAAATGTCCAAAGGTGGGGTGATGGAACCCAGCACTGATTGTTCACGGGGCTCTGTGTCATAACAATGTCAGGTGGGCAGTGGGAATGAGCCTTCAGACATCGCTGGAACCGCGGTTGCATCAGAGGGAATTATAGGCTTATTTATTTTTCTGGGGTGAACAAGGGCTATGAGAAGGGGTTGTCCAAGTAGTGGACAATCCTTTTAGTTCCTCATTTCACACCAACCATCATAAACTATGGCATAAATACTGATGTAAAATGCTGACCAAATGTGCACGTACCCTAACGCTTGTTCTATTTCCACAAGGTTGAACTTTTAATTGGAAATTATAATACTTTTGCATTTTTTTCTAAGTATGTAGTCTTGGGTCAGCAGAATGACATCTGTAAACCTTAAAATAACAAAATAAAATTCGTAAGAAAGGAAAGAACAATTTTCTAGCTCACTGAATGTACTTTTTGCAGGATTATTTTCCTCCGCAGTGAACATTTTATTGCTTTGTTTACTAACTGCTTCCATGGTTAGTGAGCAGACACAAGTCAGATTGAATACATCTCACTGCGATATACTTTTTTCCAATAATATGTGTCTTCTAATTTAAGTCGCATACAGCCAGACTAACTGAGCAGTGACATGCCCCTGACGTCTGGCTGTAGCCCATCTCTAGAATATCTCCAGTCTCTGAGTCAGCAATCCGATGATTCAACAGTTACAGTAGAAAACCAACAACTGTTTCTGTATTTTTTATATAACAGTATAATTTTGGAGATGGATGTCCAGAAGGGATTTGCTGTCCTAGATCTATCAGAAAACATATTTATGTGAGACTCCTGCTTTAAGTTAAACATGAAAGAAAACCTATTATCCGCTACCATTCTCTTAACCTACCTTAGACATAATGATCCCGGTCTTAGTGTATATGTATATGTATATATATATATATATATATATATATATATATATATATACTAAGGACTGACACCCTGATTTGCATTGAGCTGTAATCATCCGCAGCTTGAGGAGAATGTCTGTTACACGTCTTTCCCTAAGTCAGAAAATGGTAAAGATTAATTTACGCTTGTGGCTTGTGCATACATTATGTGCTCCTTGAAGTGCCCGAAGCATGTGAGGTTATCTCTGGATACAGTGAGGTTATTTGTTATGACTGCTGAAACCCGTCTGCTTATTTATAGCTGAGCACATTGTAAAGTGCTATACAACAACACACATATATGAGAGACAGTTTCTTCAGTGGAAATCCCACTGCACATATGTGGAACATTAAGGCCACGTGCACACGAGATTTTTACCTCAGTATTGGAAGCCAAAACCAGGAGTGGGTGATAAATACAGAAGTGGTGCCCGTGTTTCTATTACACTTCTTTGATTTCTCCACGCCTGGTTTTGGCTACAAATAGTGAGGTAAAAAAAACTCACCAAATGCTTAAAGTGTCCACGTGGGCCTGGGCTATGTTCCCACAATGAGCTTTTGGTGAGTTTCAGAATTTCTGCACAATTTCTGTGCCTATTGTGTTGTTTACTTGAATCTTTATCTCATTTTTAACACTGCCTGTTTTGTCTCTTTTTGGTATGCCATGTTTTAAAGAAAGCTATGTTGCTTTTCAAAATTCCTGGTATTTGCCTTTGCCAAAACTTTATTGTTATGCTCAGGTGCAGATAACATGCCATTTTTTTTATGTTTCCACAGCAGAAACACGTTAAAATTGCGTGTCTATTTGTTAACTATGTTTTTTCCACATTTAATGCAAGTCTGTGGGAAGATCTGCACATAAAACTCAGCTTACTTGCAAGAGAAATTGTCATGTTGTGGATTTGAAACACACCATGGGTCAGTTGATCCTGAGCAATAAAGAAGCAGAGTGACGGGAAATTTCTATAAATCCCTTCTAGTGTTGAGCGAGTATGCTTGTCACTACTCGGTATTCACACGAGTATCACTGTACTCGGGCTACTCGGCGGGGACCGAGTAATCTCGCGATACTCGTGCTGTACTCGTGGTCTTCATCCCTGCATGTTGGCGCTCTTTTGAGAGCCAGCCCTCATGCAGGGATTGGCTGGCAGACCACTGCAATGCCACAGCCCTGTTAGTTGTGGAATTGCAGTGATTGGCCGGCCTGCACAGCGTGACCGAGCCTTTATACCGGCGGGCGCGCTGTGCTCTGCACACAGCCATCCAGACAGTCAGTGCAGGGAGAGTGTTGCTGCTTCAGGGAAAGGTTTGCGGCCCTTTATAGTTATTTCCGTAGCAGGGCTGCGAACAGTGTGACCAGAAGTCCTTCTCAGGACTATTGTAGTTGTATACAGGCAGGCAGGGTATAGCCAGGTCGGAGTACAGGAGCAGAGTCCTTCTCAGGACTATTGTTGCTGTATATAGGCAGGGCAGGCAGGGTATAGCCAGGTCGGAATACAGGCTAGTGACCAGAAGAGTCCTTCTCAGGACTATTGTAGCTGTATACAGGCAGGCAGGCAGGGTATATAGCCATTCCTAGTGGTGATAGTGGTGACCGTATACCAGCCTTCATCACCATATCTGGGGCTGGTGTACACAGTCTAAAACAGTCCTGATAGTGTCAGACTTCTCAGTAATTGTCGCTCCTAAAAAGCTGTTAGGTTCTTAGTGTGTCCGTGCTTGCATTTAAAAACCGCACGTGTGTGCCTGTCGGTGGCAGTGTATAGGTGCACTTGTGTGTGTTTTGCACAAACTAGTATATAACGCACAAGTCTAGTGAATAATACACGTCAGTCAGCAGTGTCTGATAGTGTCAAACTTCTCAGTAATTGTCGCTCCTAAAAACCTGTTAGGTTCTTAGTGCGTCCGTGCTTGCATTTAAAAACCGCACGTGTGTGTCTGTCGGTGGCAGCGTACAGGTACACGTTTTGCACAAACTAGTATATAACGCACAAGTCTAGTGAATAATACACATCAGTCAGCAGTGTCTGATAGTGTCAAACTTCTCAGTAATTGTCGCTCCTAAAAACCTGTTAGGTTCTTAGTGCGTCCGTGCTTGCATTTAAAAACCGCACGTGTGTGCCTGTCGGTGGCAGCGTACAGGTGCACTTGTGTGCGTTTTGCACAAACTTGGATATAACGCACAAGTCTAGTGAATACACGTCAGCACAGCATTGCAAAATGCGCAAGGGCGTTCGCAACGAACAAGGAAGTGGACGTGACGGTGGTGCAGGTAGAGGCCGAGGTCGTGGGCAAGCTCTAATTTCGCCACAAAAAAGGGCCACATCTACTCGCTCGCACGTCCTGTCCCAAATTCTTGGGGACCGCAGCAGTACACCGCTCTTGAACCAAGACCAGTGTCAACAGGTTGTTAGTTGGATAGCGGATAATGCTTCCAGTCAGATTGGCACCACCACAAAGACTCTGTCTTCCACACGGTCAAGAGTCAGTAGCCGTGATACTGCACCGCACATTTCAGAACCTGATCCTCCTTCCTACCACAAGGCTGAGTACACGTCCACGGACATTACTGATACTGACACTCGGAAGAGCTGTTCACGTTTCCATTCGCACATTCTGGCCTCTCGCCAGCTCCTGTTGAAGTGGGTCATGAGGAGATCGTATGTACAGATGCCCAAATATTTGAGCAGCCACGTTCTCACGAAGTTGGCAATGTGTCTAAACAAGGGGTGGACGATGATGAGACACAATTGTCAGGAAGTCAGGAGGAGGAGCAGGGTGCGGAAGAGGAAGACGACGTGGTGGATGATCCAGTAACTGACCCAACCTGGCAGGAGGAAATGCAGAGCGAGGACAGCAGTGCACAGGGGGAGGGAGGCGTAGCATCCTAACAGGCAGTAAGAAGCAGGGTGGTGGCCCCAGGCAGAAGTCAGGCAACCGTTCCCCGGAACAACAACACGACACAAGGTGCCTGTACAAATGTTAGGTCTTCCCGAGTCTGGCAGTTTTTTAAGTTGGCTCCAGATGATTCTAAAAAGGCCATTTGCAACACCTGCCGTGCCAGCATCAGCAGGGGTACCAAAACTAGCAGCCTGACCACCACCAGCATGATCAGGCACATGTCAGCCAAGCACCCGACTTTGTGGGAGGTACAACAGAGTCGAGGAGCAGTGCTTGCTGATGTCACTGCTACGTCTTCGCTTGTTGGGCATGCGAGCCAATCCCCTGTCCATGCTGCCTGCGAACAAGCCTCCTCCGGCCCTGCACCTGCAGTTGCCTATGCAGAAATAACACCATCATCAAGCACGTCCTTGTCCCAGCGTAGCGTTCAGTTATCCATTCAGCAAACCTTTGAACGCAGGTGCAAATACACTGCCAACGCCCCACATGCCACAGTTCTAAATGCTAACATTTCGCGACTGCTTGCGCTGGAAATGTTGCCTTTTAGGCTAGTGGAGACAGAAGCATTCCGCGACCTGATGGCGGCAGCTGTCCCATGTTACTCGGTCCCCAGCCGCCACTATTTCTCCCGGTGTGCCGTCCCCGCATTGCATAACCACGTGTCACAAAACATCACACGTGCCCTGAACAACGCTGTTTCAGCCAAAGTCCACCTAACCACAGACACGTGGACAAGTGCTTGTGGGCAAGGCCGCTATATCTCGTTGACGGCACACTGGGTTAATATTGTGGAAGCTGGAACCCAGTCTGAGCGAGGGATGGAACACGTCCTTCCCACACCAAGGTTTGCAGGCCCTACCTCAGTCAGGGTTTCACCCACACTCTACAGCTCCGGAATGTCATGCTCCTCAGCCTCATCCTCCTCCTGCACATCCTCATCCACTTTACCCTCCACACCAGTCCCAAGCTGGAAGCACTGCAGCACTGCCTCGGCGAAGCGGCAACAGGCTGTGCTGAAGCTAATCTGCATAGGTGACAAACCCCACAATGCAGAAGAGGTGTGGACAGCTCTGAAACAGCAGGCAGATCACTGGCTCACACCTCTGAACCTAAAGCCAGGAAAGGTCGTGTGTGACAATGGCCGGAACCTGGTGGCGGCTTTGAGGCGAGGCCAGCTGACACATGTTCCATGCGTGGCCCATGTGCTCAACCTCGTGGTTCAGCGGTTTCTAAAGTCTTACCCAGAGCTGTCTGATCTGCTGGTAAAAGTTCGCCGCCTGTCTGCACATTTTCGAAAGTCACCTACTGCTTCAGTCGGCCTTGCCGGCTTTCAGCGCCATTTGCATCTTCCGGCTCACAGACTGCTGTGTGATGTCCCCACGCGTTGGAATTCAACTCTGCACATGTTGGTCAGGATATGTGAGCAGAAGAGGGCAGTTGTTGAGTACCTGCATCACCTAAGCCGTCGGGAAATGGGTCAAACTTCACACATAACACCTGAGGAGTGGAGATGGATGTCCGACCTATGTACCATCCTCCAAAACTTTGAGGACTCCACCAAGATGGTGAGTGGGGATGACGCCATTATTAGCGTCACCATACCGCTACTCTGCCTTTTAAAACGGTCTCTGCTCAAAAACAAACATGATGCATTGCAGGCGGAGCGCGATGAGTTGGAGCGCAAGAAACAGTAGTGGGTGTGGGTGATAACACACAGCCGAGCCTCGTCTCATCACAACGTGCAGTGGAGGACTATGACGAGGAGGAGGATGAAGACATGGAGCAACTCTCCGGACAAATTGAGGATATGACATGCACACCAGTCATATCCTCGGTTCAGCGTGGCTGGCCAGAGGACAGGGTAGATGAGGAGGAGGAGGAAGACAGCATGTTCAGTCATCGTGTTGGTCAGGATACTGAAGTACTGGCTGTTAAGAGTCTGGTGCACATGGCTGACTTTATGGTAAGCTGCCTGTCTCGTGACCCTCGCGTTAAGAACATCTTGGTCGACAATCATTACTGGTTGGTAACACTGTTAGACCCACGCTACAAGGAGAACTTTATGTCTCTTATTCCCGAGGCGGAGAGGTCAGCCAAAATGCAGCAGTTCCGGAAGGCCATAGTCACAGAAGTAGGCAAAGCATTCCCCTCACAAAATGCTAGCGGCATAGGTCAGGAATCAGTGGACAACCAAGGCGTACAGCCGAGAGGGGCACAAGTCCAATCCGCCAGAGGTAGGGGAACAGTCTTTAAGATGTGGGACAGTTTTCTCAGCCCCTCACGTACCACAGCCCCTGAGGTGCGGGGTAGTGCCACAAGAAATCCTAAGTTTGCCCAGATGCTCAAGGAGTACCTTGCAGATCGAACCACTGTACTCCAACATTCCTCTGTGCCTTACAATTATTGGGTATCCAAGCTGGACACGTGGCATGAATTGGCTCTCTACGCCTTGGAAGTACTGGCCTGCCCTGCCGCTAGCGTTTTGTCAGAGCGTGGTTTTAGTGCCACAGGTGGAATCATTACAGATAAACGCACCCGCCTGTCAACTGAAAATGCTGACAGGCTGACTCTGATCAAGATGAACAAGGGTTGGATTGGGCCAGACTTCACCACACCACCAGCAAATGAGAGCGGAATTTAAAGTTTGTAACGGGAATTTGCCATGTACCTCCACTCACCCATGGGTACACACTTCTGGACTTTGGATAATCGCTGGACTGCTCCTCCTTCTCCTCATGCGCCACCATGATGACCGTTACAATAGTTAGGCCGTTGTTTCAGGTATACCCCCAGTGGTAAATTTTTTCGCCCATTCTTTCAGAATGGACATTACAACGACAGGAGACCCGCTCCTTTGCAATGGGAACAATGTTTTGAGGCCCTCATGCACATCTCTATCCAGGGACAATGTGGAGCCTCACAATTTTTGGCTGCCCTGCCAAAGGGCTATACTACAATAGACCCACTTCCTTACAATGGGCACTTCTGGTTTACAGGCCCTCATGCACGTCTCTATCCAGGGACAATGTGGAGCCTCCCAATTTTTGGCTGTCCTGCCAAAGGGCTATACTACAATAGACCCACTTCCTTACAATGGGCACTTCAGGTTTACAGGCCCTCATGCACGTCTCTATCCAGGGACAATGTGGAGCCTTCCAATTTTTGGCTGTCCTGCCAAAGGGCTATACTACAATAGACCCACTTCCTTACAATGGGCACTTCAGGTTTACAGGCCCTCATGCACGTCTCTCTCCAGGGACAATGTGGAGCCTCCCAATTTTTGGCTGCCCTGCCAAAGGGCTATACTACAAAAGACCCACTTCCTTACAATGGGCACTTCTGGTTTACAGGCCATCATGCACGTCTCTATCCAGGGACAATGTGGAGTCTCCCAATTTTTGGCTGCCCTGCCTAAGGGCTATACTACAGTAGACCCACTTCCTTACAATGGGCACTTCAGGTTTACAGGCTCTCATGCACGTCTGTATGCAGGGGCATTGGTGAACCTCACAATTTTGGACTGCCCTGGCAAAGGAAAATACTACAAAGACTCACTTCCTCAAAATGGGCACATTAGACTCAAGAGACCTTCATGTACGTCTCTTCTCAGGGACATCGGAGTGCCACACAATGTTTTCACGTAAAATCTTTCATGTAATCTCCAAAAGTAACATATACCAGCTCTATCTCACTATTGGGTATGTGCCCTTAACATTTCCGCCATGAAAATTAATTTTGATGTCATTTTTGAAGGTTTTCTGGTGAGTCCATAAAAATGGCATAAAACGCGGACAAAATTGTTCACAGCTGTGACTTTTGAGTGATAAATGCTTCAAGGGGTCTTCCCCATGCTGTTGCCATGTCATTTGAGCACTCTTCTGAGACTTTTGTGCCATTTTTAGGGTTTCTACATGCTGCCGGGGGGTCATTTCATAAAAATACTCGGGTCTCCCATAGGATAACATTGGGCTCGGTGCTCGGGCCGAGTACACGAGTATCTTGGGATGCTCGGCCCGAGCCTCGAGCACCCGAGCTTTTTAGTACTCGCTCATCACTAATTCCTTCCAATTTTCCAGAACTGTAAGATGATGCGTTTTTGATGGAGGTGTCTGATAGACACCTATCTATTATTAACCCCTAGGGTAGATGCCAGCTGTCAATTAACAGCTGACATCAACTGCAAAACTATTACACTGATTGCCACCGCACTAGGACACTCAGCAAGAGCCGGGCAAAACACCAGAATTGGCGCATCTAATGAATGCACCACTACTACAGAGGCTAGAGGCTGCTATTTCTAGACTGAAAAGGCCAACTAACCATGGATCTATCCAAGCTGATAATACCAGCCCCTAGCTGTCTGTTTTACCTTGGCTGGGTATCAGAATTAGAGAGGACCCCAAGACATTTTTTAAAACTATTTAAATAAATCATTAAAAAAACTGCTTGGGATCCCATCTATTTTTGAGAACCAGTCAAGGTAAAGCAGACAACTGACGATTGCAGCCTGCAGCTGTCTGCTTTACCTGCACTGTTTATCAAAAATAGGTGGCTGCCCAAGTCAGTTATTTTTCTTTTTTCTTCTCAGTAGCATACAGCTATCTTCCACATGCCATAAAGCTTGCTGATTGGCTTTCAACAAACTTTATTAGCATCAGAACGACACTTGAACTCTGAACTCGGACACAGATTTTTTCGAGTATGCACCCCAACACCTGGTGTCCGGTAGGAACCAAACTTTACTTGCATCCCTACTGAAAACATCATCTTGTCCCACAAAAAACAAAAACACCACGCAGATCGGGCAGTGAAAAAAATAAAAAAGCTATAGCTCTCAAAATATTGCGATAGAAAAACAATGCATTTTCTATAAAATTGTTTTTATCTTATAAAAGTAGCAAAACATTACAAAAAAATATATAAATGTGGTATCGCTGCAATCGTATTGACCCGAAAAATAAAGCCGTGTATTCACTTATACCGCACGATGAATGGCTTAAATCTAAAACCAATTCATGACCTACTGTTGATTTGTTCATTCTGCCTCCCAGAGATCACACAGCAAGGCTTGGCTCACATTTATCCTACACTGAACACTTACATCGGGGTTTCCATATAAATCTCTGAAATATGTGATTTAGACAACCCCCAATGGAAAATTCCCTATAATGAGGGAGATGGAGACACTTTCGACTTTGACCTATGATCCGGTCATGACATGTCTTTTTAGGAGTGCATAAAAGTTCAGTTGACCACCTCTTTTATGCATATCTTAAAAGCTGGATACTGCTGAACAGAAACCACACAGAGTCCACAGTATCTCTGCTGATTCATTAGTGAATGGATCTATCAAGGGTTTAAAAAAAAAAACCAGGTTAACATGATGATGCACAGAACAGTGCTGCTATCAAATCCCACAAAAGTATTGAAAAACTGTTTAAAAACACAAAATTATGTTTTTGAGAGAGCTAAATCTGATTTGATATATTGGGCACAGTTTTACCATGCTTTAACTTATGTTGGACTTGCACATACTGTAAATCTGTGGTATAAATGTTGAGCTCCTCATCCAGCTTCTGTCTAAAACACTGAACTAAAGCTAAAAAACTGCAGGATGTGAAGAAATTATTTACTTTCGGGCCTTTGGGAACTTTCTAAAAACTTTGATCCTAATTTGACAGTTTAAGATCAAGTGATACCCAAGTCTCTCAATTTAAAGCTTGTTTCTCCAATCTTTGGAAGAAACAGGTGACTCCAGAGATAAGACTTTGACAACCTCTTAGAACTTGGCCTTTTTTAATTTAGTACGTTGACTCTTGGTGATCTTCCTGTTAAACCTCTGTCTCCGAGCAGACTTCTATTAATTCTTACATGTGCAAGGCTTCCTGAGACACAGCATGCTGTCCTGCGTGAGATGCTAAGGATGAAAAACACTCGCTTTGGTTTTATCTCGGAGCTGTTTTTATTTGAGGCAAAACAATTATTTCCTTCAATTATGCACAATAAAGCAAATAAATGTCAGGAGCAAACACTGCACTTTTCCTGTCATCGGCGGCATACATTAGGTGGAATATGCTTATTCTGCATTATTGCTGGGGAGCCTATGTTTTAATTATGTTGTTTATAATTATATTACTGAGTTATGTATGAAATTTCTAAAAGAAAGCATAGTATAATTAACAGACTGTGAACAGATAATTAAAATAAGCTACTAGCAGAATTACCCGGATTTGTACTGGTCTGTTTTGTTTAACTGTTTGTTTGTGTATGTGGTTAAAAACATTGTTGGTTACTGAAGTGAAGCCAACATATTCAATAAACTTGCCCCTAGATCTTGAACGTTGGCATGTATCCTGGCTCAGACAAACGTTTTGCATATACAAATGTATATACATCTGTTAGGCATTGCTGTACACCCGAATATATTTAAGAAACTCAGCCATCGAGCAAAAGTTATCATGAACTTTTGTGGTGGAAGAAGAAAATTGGGTATTTTGACCTTTCCAACAGAACAGCACATTCCTGGTCATTCACCTTCGTACCCAAAGAGGACCTGTCATAAATTTTGACTTTAAAATCTATGCATTCATAATGTAGACAAAAAGGTATTTCTCCATTTTTCTTTTTTTTTCTTCACTCGATTGTGGCACCAAAATTACTGGTGACTAATGTGTTAATTTCCTTATTGTTCAATTGGGCGTTTCAATTCATTCACCTCTGTGGGTGTATCATTGTTCCCACTATGACGCTGATCAATCATAAGCAGGCAGCATCATGCAGACAAAAAAGTTGACATCGACATTTCTAACCGAAATGTACATAGAGAAGGTCAGAACTGTGCCAGTGTAGATGGAAGCAAATGCCTGATCAATAGGGCTCCTTTCTACTTCAACAGACTGGACCTGGGTTTGTTTTCCACATCGGACGAGGGGTGCGACACTTACTTTGGGCTTCAGAGGTGCTTCCACCTCCCCGCAGTTCATCACTGTTGTAGACAACACATCACTGAATGGGGACATGTGACCCCCTGGCAAAACCAGGTTGTCACAGAGACTGCACAAGTCTTCCAGGTGCAGGACTCCATACTCCTTGGCATTCCAACAGAAACACCACACACAGGTACAAACACCAGCCACAAAGCCTAGTCACCCCCCCCAGTACAATAGGGACACACCAGTGGACGGGGCCAGGCAGATGGTGATGCCCACCTAGGGGTCCTGAGGTGTGAGGGGAGGGAACACAGTAGATTAGTTTAGACAGAAGAAGTGAGAGGAGTGAAGTGGTAGTCAGGGGTCGTAGCTCCCGGACTACCGGACTACCTGAGCTGACTAGGTGGCAGATGGCAGAACAGGGCCACAGGTGACAGAGATCCGGTCGCGGGAGACCTTAAGTGGACCGGGGCAGGATAGTAGCCCGCCGGTGCTGACAGCGGGAATCCGGCCTGGAGGCCATGCACAGTCGGGGTGCCTGGACCCTAGGGTGAGGACAGCTTCAAGCCCCTTGTCAATTAGCCAGCAGGGGGACAAGATTCCACGTCTTGTCCCACCAGTGAGCCCAGATAGAGCGAGACGGAAGCCCAACGCGGGGGATAGGGCGTCTGCAAGTGCCTACAAAAATCCCAAGGGTCAGCTCTCGCGGGCAACAGCTCCCACAGCAAAGACACCGCTAGCGGACTTTTCCCGTTTCATGCGAACTAGTCAACACACAAGACAAAACACTGAAGTGCAGGAGGAAGGGCCCCTGTCCTGTCAACCGGTGTGTGGGACCCGAGCATGCCCCTCCGGAGGTTACCGGTATCCGGCACTTGGTTTACTATTTGGACTTGGAGTGATTTATTTCTAAACAGTGAGTACACCGGTGTCATCCGGTCCAGCCTGCAGACGGCGCCCCAGCACTGTACATCACCTACACCTGGGCCCCGGGACACCTCCCCTACCTGTGGATGGGATACCATCCTGCTGCCCCACTCCATCAGCCCCGGTGACCCCATACCAAGGCAGCGGTGGTGTCACCAAACTATCACTACAACCCACGAGTGGTGTCACTGACAAACTCTTCCCTTGTAAATACCCCCTTTATTAAGTTGTGGGCGACGGGCTGCTGCAAGAGTCCCGGATCCGGCTGCCACTCGAGCCACAGCCACAAACCCGGATCCAAGCGTCTCGAGTAGCTCCCCACTGGCCGTGGCCTGCGCCCCCGCCCGCGACAGACACACAGATTAATAGCAGGTTGCCCACAGGCAACAATCTCTGGTTTGCCCACAATGGCATGTTCCCATGCACTTTCCAATTTCCAGCAATGTTGCAAGACAGTCCCGGACCCACCTCTCAGTGTCCATAAGTCTCCTCCACCTCCTACTCTCTCTACGGATGACAGTACAACGTAAACAACACTAGAGTTCCATGGGAACAAAGTCCTTAGGTAAAAGAGGGCAAAGTCTTTGCGACAAAGGGGCGTTGTCCTCAAGCCAAGGGGCAAAGGGTAAGGTCCATGGGAAAAGATGCAGGGTCAAATGGATTAAGCATCCACTTTGCCATTTTGTCATTCCAGCAGAGGGGAGCGCAACATGCGCAACAAAGGAAAATGAAAGGGGAAGAAACAAACAAAAGTACCTTTTGGTTGATCAGGCCATCTTCAGGGGCTGAATCTCCAGATATGTCCTCACGGAATGCTGAACAGTCCCGTTTGGAGGTGCAACAGGCACAACTGGTGGAAGTCATCTTGGTCCAGTTATTTTCCTTATGCTGCCAACCTTGTTGCCGATCTCTACATCCAGGTGCTTTGAGACTTGGCCACTTTCACGGTCACAGTCGAGTGCACCCCTTGGGCCACATTCACCATGGCTGGAAGTTTTGCTGAAACACCTTATCCCAGGCACACTTCTTAACCGCTCCAGAAAGGCTAGCCTCGGACTTGCCACTGGGATGTCGGGCATGCAACAGCAGCGAGGCCAGCTGGTCCACGTTGAGGCGTGTGTCTTCCTCCGGCAGCACCTTCCAGCACATTCTCTCTGCCATCTGCTGGACCATGGCTACCACATAGCATCCACGAAAACTAACCTCTTTTATTAACCCCAGGTAAGAACGGGACCCTCACACACTGAGACGGTATTTACATACACCTTCTCCCTGGTCCCGTCTTCCCAGATGAACCCATCGCCTGACTTAGGGCTGAGGTGATGGATCACTCCATGGGTCACATGCTCGTCGATGATGTCATCACCTGGCAGAGCCAGCTGAGCTTGCACACAAGCCACTCTCATTCCCTTCGTTGACTTGGGAGACCCCCCGTATTTCGACTGGATGTCAAGCCAGGAGTTTCTCTACCAGAGGCTCTCAGGGTGAAGACTTCAGGGTCAGAAACCCACTTGCAGCAGCCTTAGGTGATTTAGATGGCTCCATGTCCAGGGCCTTTTCCGGACCTACCAGTAACTCGGATGCTCCAGGACTCTGTCCAAACCAGGACTCCTTCAATTGGTGGACTCTCTCTCCCTGATTCACGGGGGTCTTGAAGTCATTACTACAGCTGTCTTGGGGGGCAGCGGATATATCTGGCTTCACAAATCCCCAGGTACCTGGGCCCGCTTCCAGGGCTGCAGACTGCCCACTCCGCCAGACACGTCAACCATGTCTACTGCGGGCCCACAGCTCATATCATCGGTCATCTTCTGCAAGGCAAGGGTCTTTCAGAAAATCTCTGTCCATTCTGTGCCATTCCACAGATGGTAATGGCACCAGTTGATAAAGATTGGGGAGTCTCCATCTTCTGGTTCATCTTTCTGATTCTTTAGGGCTGCTGCCCATTCCCCATCAGCATCTCAGAAAGGGTAGATTCTCTCACTCGGGTGCACCTGCCAGAGACGGGCACCTCTGATCACGAGATGATTGTTAATCCACATCTTCTGGACATGCAGTGCATCACTTCGTACTTTTTTCCTCACCCCATGGGGAACGTACCAGGGGCAGACTCCACAGCCCATGGGGCATTTTCTTAATTCCCAGCTTCCAAGCTCACTTGACAGCGTTTGAGGTCTTTTTCTTCAGGTCTGCCCACGATGAGCGGTTCCCGTGCTTGTGTCACGACCATCTCTTGTCTCTTTTGCTTCCATGTTTCGTAACTTGTTTATCCCAGGCGTCTTCCCCACAGTCCGTCTTGACAGATTGTGCAAGGAATAACCAAGCTTGTAGGGCCACATGTAGAGGGGAGCAAATGCTTGGCCTACAGGGCTCTGCTCTACTTCACCAGTCTGAACCTGTGATTGCGTTCCACCCCGGACAGGGAGTAAAACACTTACTTTGGTCTTCAGGGATGTGTCCACCTCCCCACAGTCAGTCACCATCGTAGACATGGTAGGCAACACATCACACAGAGAGCCTCTTTACAAAACAACAACTGGTTTATTCATTCTTCAACTTTCTTGACAGACATGGCCATTACTATCCCATTTTGATACTGCTTATCTCTTGGTTATTGTACTTCTTTGTAGCCCTTGCCCTGGGTATTAGAATTCCAACGACCGAGTCTAAACCTCAACTCTTCCCCGTTTTCTTGTCTACGCGGCTAGCCATGTCCAATTGTGGCGTCCCTGAGGCTTCAGTTGCCACAGAGTATTGCAGCTCATTCAAGTTGCAGAATTTGCCTGGATTTGAATTTGAATTTGTAAGGAGGGGGTTAATCACCGGTGTTCCACATTCACACTTTACATATAGCTTAAGAGCCTTTTCTCTGGGGAGCTGTGCTAGGCAAGGCAGGGGGTTGGCCATCACAAAGCATGGGAATTCCCCGGTCACAAGGACATCCACCTGGGGGCAGGTTCCACTTGAGGTAGAAGAAGAGCAAACACACACAATCACTAGTCAGTCTACCCGGGACATTAGTTCTGGGACACGACACCACCTCTTCTTCTCTTCACAGGGTCTTGGGCTTGGAGCGGAGCGCTCAACCCAGGTGCCTCAGAGCTGGAAGGGCAACTCTAGAAAAGGACTTTCTCCTTCTTTTCAACACCAGTGGCTCTCCTAACTTACCCGGGGTTGATGGAGCTCATCACAGCGGGTGACCAGTACTCTCCGGGCGAGCAGCACAGCACAAAGAGTAAAGACACCTGGAACCGCAGCCACTGACTCGGACTCTTATTACCGGCACCATTGCCCTGCGCCTCGGCGCCAAACGCCATCATTACTCCCCTCATCATCCTCCCCGGGGCCCGCTCCACCTGTGGGGGCGATACCATCCCTGGCTGCTACTACCATCCGCCCCGGAGTAAAGCGACAGTAGCGGCGGCTAAATCCCTGTCCAGATACCACAGGTGGTGTCACGACATTCATCCTACTACTACCCCCATCATCTTCCCTCCTTTTTGGTACACACCTCGAGGCATGAAGCTGGGCAGGCCACCGCGACATCCCAGATCATCACACCAGCCCGGCGACGAGTAACTCAGTTACGAGACACCCCCCGTGCCTAACATCCCCCTGCCCCCTGGGTGCTACGCAATCGCTGGTTCAGACGGCTGCGCTATGGCCATCCCGAGGTGATAATGGACACAACGGAGGATATCTCCCGGGCTGTGGCATAACTAAAGTCCGATGGGCTCCGCTTTAAAGTTTGAGCCTGTTCAATAAAAATAGTCCGGCAATATAGAAGAGGTGCACATAAACCCAATAAATATCCAATATAGTTCAATACAGCACACTCGTTTGAAATGTAAAATCAGGCATTTTTTTATTTATATTCTACAACAATCAAAAAAATTCTCAAATATCAGAATTTGTTTCTGAAACAGTTCCGTGACTTATGAGAAAACGTTTCGGCTCCTCCCGAGCCTTTCTCACATAAAGTCACAGTGAAGGAAGAATATGCAAGTATCCACCAAGAACCAGAGAAATGCATACCAGGATTGCTAGCCAGAAGGACAGGGCTACTTGCTCAAGGAAAGGGCAGCTGCATGTCCATAAAATAACTTATTTTATGGACATCTATGGTTTGATTTCTTTGCCCGTGTTGATTGGATGAGTTGTTAGGAACATTATCAACATGTCTATTATCAGTATCAGTGAGTCAGCATACTTATTTCTGCTCAAAATGAACTGATATAATTTTATATTAATATGAATTGTAATATAGTAACATTTTAATATTAATATTGAGCAGAATTAATTCCAAGCTACTGGTTTAGCCCACCACAACAGTTACTGCCACTCATGTGGCCCTGTGGGAAAATAATTGTTCCTCCCTATCCTAGATAGCTGAAACTTGATATTAAACCATCTGAAGCACCTTATTTGCTCATATGTCAAATTTGGTGCAGATTCGTCCAGTCATTTGTTATTTTGCAATGTGCATACATTGACAAAGTGCACGTACTGTATAATTACAACCAGGACCGGCCTTAGGCTAAATGGCGCCCTGTGCCACATTACCCTTTGGTGCCCCCAAACTATATCACAACAGGCGACCTGCAGCCAATCAGCAGCTGGTTTACTCTCTCATCCTTTAGATAAAACTGACATCCAGAAGAAGTCATAAAACAGCAGCAGCTCTCATTTCTTCTGGATTACAGTTTTGAAAGAGGGCTAGTGAAGCAGCCGCTGATTGGCTGCAGATCACAAGACCCCGGTGCCCGGTTGTATTGCTTTTCTGCTGCGTTTGTTTTTTTTCATATACTGTAAAATGACAAAAAAAAGCCTCGCCCTAAGCATACTGCAATTTAGTTATTTAAAAAAAAATAAAATTCATTTGCAAAACACTTCCTGAAAGTCTATATGTATGCGCCATTGTTACTGGCTTTATTTCTGGTGTCTATGCAATGACGGTATTCTGTGTCCTTTAAGTATATAGAGCGAGTGGCTTTTTCCAATTTTAGACGCCCCACGAATGAGGTTACTTCTTTTACCCGTTTCATGGCTTTTGAAGCCTACAGCAGCTAAAATAATTAACCAAAGACGGAACATGTGCACAGCAAAATCATTTTGAAATTGCTGTGCATCATGTCCCTTTGCTATGGTGTATTTGCAGCGCTTTTTTAGGCAGGTACTCCCTGTTGCTCACACGCTTTATCTGTTGGGCACAGAAACATGTCCGCTTTTTTCCGGCATCACTGATGTACCACAGACCACACTATGGTGTGATTCGTGAAACATGTACCAGAAAAACATGGACATTGAACATAAAGTGATTTTTACATTCAACTTCTCCAGCTGTCTACGGCCTCTGCTGGCTGCTGCTTCCTGCCCGGCTAATTACTGTCATGCATATTCATTTATGCATGGCACAGCCGACCCGAAGGAACTTGAAGAGGGGAGACACAGCGACGGCCAGATGCAGCAGAGCTGGAGAGTTCAGCACCACGGACAGCAGGAGCGGGGGCAGGTGAGGTTATCTCCATGTGCTATCATGTATCACAGATCACGGATTGCACATTGACAACCCACGTGTGCTGTGAATCACGGCACACAGAGGGACACATGCGCTTTTAACACGTCAGTGAAAAACGTCTGTTTTTCACTGACATGCAAAACAAGCCTAAAATCTTAAATCTTAGCATATGTCAAACGGATGCAGTCAGTAATCTCTGGTGAGGTAGTAAAAGCCTGCTGACAGATTCTCTTTGTTGGTGCTGTTACAGTGATACCAGATTTATAATGTTCAGCTTCTATCACACAGTGAAAATGCTTTTTTTTATTAAAAAAAAAAAAGAAAAGTTTTTTTCGTCGCCATATTGTGAGAACTGTAACTTTTTTCTTTTTGGAGCGAACAGGGCTGTGTGGAAGCTTATTTGCGCAGTAAGCTGAAGGATTTTTGGTACTATTATGGGGTACATACCAGTTCTTGATTGCTATTTATTCAGATTTTTGAGGGAAAACCAGCGATTCGCTTATTCTTTTAAATGTTTTGCTCAGTTCACCATGTGATAAAAGTGATGACTGATTTATTCTTCGGGTCAGAACGATTACACTATACCAGATTTATACAATTTTTTATACTTTGCGACGTTTGCACACTAAAAGCAATATTTTACAAAAATTAATTTCTTTTTGCAGCGTCATATTCTGAGAGCTGTAACTTTTTTAATTTTTTTGTTCAAAAGAGCTTTTAGGGCTTATTTCTTCACATATGACTTTTGTTGGCTTTTTATTCAATTTTTGTGTTTTCAGTAAGACTAAAAAACATTTTTGGAGTGATTTTTCCCAAAGTTTTTTTTTTTTATTTTACGGTGTTTGCGTAACAGCATTATAATTTCTTTATAATAACCTACACCTTAGGTTAGACATTTACTAAAAGAACAGCCCCTTTAAAAGGGCTGTCCACTAAATTTGACAACCCCTATTCATTCCATTTGTTGAAGCATAACCACATACCTTTGTAATAAAATGATGCCCCACTTCAATCCATAAAAGGGATGTCAACAACCCCTTCTCATTCCCCTTGTTTGCCCCCAGAAAAATAAATAAAGCTATACTCCCCTCCATTACGGCTTTGGTTCCAGCGATGTCTAAAGCTGCGTTCCATGAGGCCCCTTGACCAAACAGCGCCCAGTGTCTCTCTCTCCGCCTTCAGACATTTGAGCAGGATGTGAGCGCTACACTGAATTTCTGCCGAAATGTCCAAAGGTGGGCATAAGAAAGCCGGAGCTGATTGCTTTTGGGGCTCGTGTGTCATAACAATGTCACAGATGTCCCTGGAACGCAGTTTTAGACATCGCTGGAACCGAGGCTGCACTGGAGGGGTGTATAGCTTTCTTTATTTTTCTGTAGCAAACAAGGGGAATGAGAAGGGGTTGTCCAAGTAGTGGACTTCCCTTTTATGGACTGGAGTGGGGTATCATTTTATTACAAAGGGTGTATGTGGTTATGCTTCAAGGAGGTCCCATTTTACAGTAATGGTGCATATTAATATACTACTATGTAAGGACACACACACACACCACCCCTTGCATGAAAATGATGCCCACTCCAGGAACACAATCACATATCCTTGATGGTAACAAAAGCACATACCATATTTTTTGTTTTATAAGATGTGCCAGATTATAAAACGCACCCCAAATTTAGAGATTAAAAAAATGGGGTCCGTCTTATACTCCATTGTTGTCTTACTGGAGAGGGAGCAGAGTCACAGGAGGCAGGCACTGCGGTGGGAACGGTGTGGCGGTGCTGGCAGCGGAAGCTGTGCTGGCTGTGTGGAGCAGGCTGGTGCGGCGGGTGTCCCAGATGGTCTGTCAGCGGTGCAGGCTTCAAAGAAATAGCCTCCGGAGCAGATTGAGCTCTCAGTTCAATGACAAGATCTTGAGCTAAGGGCTCCATCTGCACACGCACTGCCCCGGACACCATCATTGGAGCCCAGAACATCTGGGACATCAGCCACACCGCCCTGCTCCACACAGCCACCGCTGCCCGCAAAGACAGATATCCAGCCAGCCGGCCTCCAGCACAGAGAGGCAGGCAGCCGGCCGGCCGACTGCAGAGAGAGGCAGCCGGTCGCCCGCAGAGAGAGGCAGCCGGTCGCCCGCAGAGAGGGGCAGCCGGTCGCCCGCAGAGAGAGGCAGCCAGTTGCCTGCTGAGAGAGGCAGCCGGTCGCCCGCAGATAGAGGCAGCCGGTCGCCCGCAGAAAGAGGCAGTCGGTCGCCCACAGAGAGAGGCAGCCGGTCGCCCACGCAGAGAGGCAACCGGTCATTCGCCCAGAGAGACAGTCGGTCGCCCACGCAGAGAGGCAGCCGGTCACCCGCGCAGACAGGCAGCCGGTCGCCCGCACAGAGAGGCAGCTAGTTGCCCGCGCAGAGAGGCAGGCGACCGGCCTCCCGCCCGCACAGAGAGGCAGGCGGCCGGCCAGCCTCCCGCCCGCACAGAGAGGCAGGCGGCCGGCCGGCCTCCCGCCCGCACAGAGAGGCAGGCGGCCAGCTGGCCGGCCTCCTGCCCGCACAGAGAGGCAGGCGGACGGCCAGCCTCCCGCCTGCACAGGGAGGCAGGCGGCTGGCTGCCCACCCGCACAGACAAGCGGCCGGCACCCGCACAGAGAGGCAGGCGGCCAGCCGCCTGCACAGAGGGGCAGGCGGCCAGCCGCCCGCCTGCATAGACAAGCAGCCGGCACCCGCACAGAGAGGCAAGCGGCCACCCGCCCGCACAGACAAGCGGCCAGCGCCCGCACAGAGAGGCAGGCGGTTGCCCACCCACCCGTACAGACAAGCAGCCGGCGCCCGCACAGAGAGGCAGGCGGCCGGCCTCCCGCCCGCACAGAGAGGCAGGCGGCCGGCCTTCCGCCCGCACAGAGAGGCAGGCGGCCGCCCACCCACACAGACAAGCGGCCGGCGCCCGCACAGAGAGGCAGGCGGCCGCCCGCCCGCACAGACAAGCAGCTGGTGCCCGCACAGAGAGGCAGGCGGCTGCCTGCCCGCCCGCACAGACAAGCGGCCGGTGCCCGCACAGAGAGGCAGGTGGCCGGCCGCCCGCCCGCACAGACAAGCGGCCGGCACCCGAACAGAGAGGCAGGTGGCCGCCCACACAGACCAGCAGCCGGCGCCCGCACAGAGAGGCAGGCGGCTGCCCGACCGCCCGCACAGACAAGCAGCCGGCGCCCGCAAAGAGAGGCAGGAAGCCGGCCACCCACACAAACAAGCAGCTGGCATCCGCAAAGAGAGGCAGGCACCCGTCCGCCCGCACAGAGAGGCAGGCGCCCGGCCGTCCGTAAAGAGAGGCTGGCACCCGGCCGTCCGCCTGCACAGAGAGGCAGGAAATTAACTTCTTACCTCTCTGCGGCGTCCCCCCTGAAGCATGGCTGTCGGCGCCCTGTGCGGCCGCACAAGTCGCACATGCCTAAAGCCGGCCATGATTACAACTACAAATGTTAATAGCTAGGTTTAAAACTAACTAAAAACTTGCTTTTCTAAAGGTTTGTTTTACTTTGTATCATTTATTGCACAATATTTTGTGATATAAAGAAATAATACCATAACTAAATTATTCGTCATAATAATAATAAAAGAAACCAATGCTAACGGGATAGCAAAAAATAAAAATAAACAACTAAATAAAAGAGAAATAATGTCCCAATTTTTCATACTGAACAGTAGAGGTCGCTAGTATAATAGTGGTCCTACATAGGAGACATTGATGGCATAAGTGTTCAATAAATGTGGATGCCAGCTCTAGGACTCACATCATTGTTAATTATAAGGGGTTATAACCATAGTCCTGGCTGATGGCAATCATTTACATATATTTTATGTAATATATTTAGTAATATACAGTTACCATAAGAGAATGATCTGATCAGAAACAACAATTTAATGTTTATATACCGTAGATCCACAAGGCAGCAATATGGTAAACACTGCACAGCAGCCAAATACCTTGCGCACCACCTCCTTCAATTATAGCATTTACCATTAAGATGTTGTCAATGGAAATAGCATTACTAGACTGTAAAGAGGATTAAATGTGGATTTAAATGCACAGAACAGTAAATGCAATCACAGGCCTGGTTCAGGAAGGTTTTCACACTGATCTTCCGCTTCGTACATGAACACAGAGTGTTGGAACATGTCACATTGAATGACAGTGTGTTTAGTTTGAACTGTCAGGGGCTACGAACGTTACTGAGTCTACATTATTACTTTATACGTATGAGTGACATTGCACGCTATCCGAGGCTAACATGCAACTACGATCCAAGAGCACAGGACCGGAAAATGGAGCTTCCTAAGACAGGGAACGTCTATCACATAATTTGTTAAAATTAAGAACAATTGAATTGCAAGGTCTCTTATATTAGTGTTGTATTATCATGTGTTATGTCACCAAGTACATATAGTATCTATTGGGGAGGCTAGGATGTGGGGGGGTCACTGAACCAAGGAATACATTGTGGTTAAAGAGGATCTGCCACCAGGTCAAAAGTGGCCAGCTTTTGGTCTTATTTTATTCCCGCTGCTCCTTTGAGTAATCTGCTTTTTTATTTATTTTTTTTAAATCTACCATACAGTTCCAGAGCCTTCTATTTTGTGCAAATTTTTATGGTATTTGCCAAGAGGGCATGTGGCTGACAGGGTAATAAGACAGAGCAATCTATAGATGCCCCCAGAGAATCATGGGCAACACCACCATGGTGAAGACCATAAACAATAGGACTTAATAAAAAGCCCCATAGCTCTGGATTCTTTTGGCAGATTTACTGTATTTTTATAAGATGCACTTTTCCTCCCAAAAATTTGGGAAGAAAATGAGGGGTGCATGTTTTAATCCAAATGTTGCTTACCAGGGATGTTGGAGAGGGGTTGCAGGAGCAATGCTGCGGGCGCTGTGCTGGGGCTGTGGGCGCTGTGCTGGAGCTGTGGGCCGCGGGCACTGTCCTGGGGCTGTGGGCTGCGGCGCTGTGCTGGGCCCGTGGGCGCTGTGCTGTGCTGGAGCTGCGGGCATCTTGAGCCAAGAGCTCCATCTGTGCATGCGCCGACTCCAGGCACCATTTCTTTGAAGCCCACACTGCCGACAGTTTCAGGAAGTTTCCAGCCTCACTGTGCCCGCAGCGAACATCTGAGACAGCTGCCTCACCACCCGCTGCATTGCCCTACATTACCACCGCCCCTGCCTCCTGTGACCTAGCTCCACCACCGCTGCCACCCTCTCCCAGTAAGACACCACCAGATTGTAAGACGGACCCCATTTTTTGTCACCTTTTTTTCTCTAAATTTGGGGTGCATTTTATAATCCGGTTTGTCTTATAAAACGTAAAATATGGTAATTGAAATGTCAAAACAGAATGGTCAGAGGAGGAATGAGAATAAAATAAGAGCAAAAGCTGGACACTTTTGACTTGGTGACAGGCCTTCTTTAAGTATAATGCACATTGACAAACCCAGCAGACTGCATGTTTAACATTTTAAATTGGAAGCATCATCAAATTGGTAATTTTGATATAATACAAAGCCTTATTTACACATTTTTAGGGGCATAAGTACAAGGTACAGAGGTTGCAGTTGGCATGGCCCTGTGGCTTAAAGATCCCTTATATCACATTAGACCAGTACAATTATTGCACCTGAGATTCTGAAAATATTTTTCTAAAACTCTGTTTTGCAGTTTGCATTGGAGCCCAAGAGCCAGGTTGTGTCCCTGCATTTTCCCAAGTTAAATAAACAATTTTTATTAGGAATGGAAAATTTGTAAACTTTATTGCTTCATTTCCTTTCTGAGGAGAAGGTAAGGGGGATGCCGAATATATTACATTATACAGATTAGGATAGATATAACCATTGTATTTGTATCAGTTTTTATTGTGTTTTTCTCCCAAAGAAGACGTGTATAGAAAATGTCCTATGTATGTTTAATTTAAACTTTCCCTTGATTTAAAAGGATTGTCCGCTACGTGGACTTTGCTCTCCCCTGATAAAATAATAACATCTATTCTAACTTCAGGTGCTATTCCAGAAGTGGTGGCAATGGCTTTAATGTGGCCAATCAGTGGTCACAGAACAGTTTTCCACTTTAGATCAGTCCATTTTAATTGAGATTTGTCCCAGAGAAGACAGCAGTGTTTCTGGATTGCATTTATATATGGCTTCTTCATTATATAATAGAACTTTCACTTGCATTTGTGCATTGCACATAAAACTATGTTCACAGAGAATGATGCCCGGAAGTACTCCTTAGCCCATGCAGGGATTTGCATTACTCAATCTTGCCTGTTATTAATGTAGTGCCACCTGGGGGCTGTAGATCAAAACATCCAATATTGGCTGATGGACTTGTAACTTGGATTTCTCCAGACTCTCTCAGTTTTCTCTCTATCTTTGGATGATATTTTGTACCGTACATGGTGGATTATTCAAAGCCTTTGCAATTTTTTGTTGAGAAATATTATTCTGAAATTGTTCCACAATTTTTAGAAGCAGTTGGGCACAGACTGGTGAACCTCTGACCATCTCTGCTTCTGAGAGACTCTGCCTCTCTTACATACTCTTTCTATACACTCAATGTGATTGAATCTTGACCCTCCAGTTATTTTTAATTCTTACCACTTTTCCAGCCTTACGCTAACTCTGTCCCAGCATTTTAAGATGTGTAGATGCCATTCATTTCTAAATGAGTTAACTTTTTTTTAGTTCTATGCTTTGAATATATTATGGCTATGAGAGATTACCAATTCACTGCATTCTAGTTTCTTTACATTCTATACAGTGTCCCAACCTTTTGGGAATTGCACACTCACAACTTCGCTAAAGACCGTTTCCCACAATCCAACTTTTAAATATATATATATATATATATATATATATATATATATATATATATAGATATATATAGATATATATAATATAGAGAGATATATATAAATATATATATATATATATATATATATATATATATACATATACAGTACAGACCAAAAGTTTGAACACACCTTCTAATTCAAAGAGTTTTCTTTATTTTCAGGACTCTGAAAACTGTAGATTCACATTGAAGGCATCAAAACTATGAATTAAAACATGTGGAATGAAATACTTAAAAATAGTTTGAAACAACTGAAAATCTGTTTTATTTTCTAGGTTCTTCAAAGTAGCCCCCTTTGCTTTTATTACTACTTTGCACACTTTTGCCATTCTCTTGATGAGCTTCAAGAGGTAGTCACCGGAAATGGTTTTCCAACAGTCTTGAAGGCGTTCCCAGAGATGCTTAGCACTTGTTGGCTTGTTTGCCTTCTCTCTGCCGTCCAGCTCACCCCAAACAATCTCGATTGGGTTCAGTTCTGGTGACTGTGGAGACCAGGTCTTCTGGCGTAGCATCCCATCACTCTCCTTCTTAGTCCAATAGCCCTTACACAGCCTGGAGGTGTGTTTGGGGTCATTGTCCTGTTGAAAAATAAATGATGGTCGAACTAAACGCAAACCGGATGGAATAGCATGCGGCTGTAAGATGCTGGTTCTGTATGCCTTCAATTTTGAATAAATCCCCAACAGTGTCACCAGCAAAGCACCCCCAAACCATCACATCTCCTCCTCCTTGCTTCAAGGTGGGAACCAGGCATGTAGAGTCCATCCGTTCACCTTTTCTACAAAGACATGGTGGTTGGATCCAAAGATCTCAAATTTGGACTCATCAGACCACCGCACAGATTTCCACTGGTCTAATGTCTATTCCTTGTGTTATTTAGCCCAAATAAGTCTCTTCTGCTTGTTGCCTGTCCTTATCAGTGGTTTCATAGCAGCTATTTTACCATGAAGGCCTGCTGCACAAAGTCTCCTCTTAACAGTTGTTTTAGAGATGAGAAGGTGTGTCTAAACTTTTGGTCTGTATTGTATATGTATAGTTTAAATACATTGTAAGTCTGTGCACTGTGAATATATACTTAGTCGGAAACCATCAGTTTTTGGATTTTTTGCAAACACTGCCATCTTCTGGTGAAATGATATACAAGCAAGCATATTTTTATTTATTATGAATACAGTGGGAGCCTAGTCATATACACAGACATACATACATATACAGTTTAATTGGTTACTCTTACTCCTGTGTAGAATATTAGAAAATTTCTGACTTTGTGCAAGTGTACCTTGAAAAAATGATGCTGTTTTGAAAGCAAAGGATGGTCACATGAAATATTGATTTCATTTCGATTTCTCTTTTTATTATTCAACTAGAAGGTGGCCCGATTCTACGCATCGGGCATTCTAGAATTTACGTATTGTGTAGTTCATGTATGATTTTTGTTATATATATATATATACATATAGATGTTGTTGTCTGTAGTTACCAAGTGTTTGTGTAGGCGCTGTACATGTTCTGGGTGTTGTCTGGGTGTGACGGGGGGTGAGAGCGGTGTTGTATGTGTGTTGCGTGTGTTGCGTTGTTTGTGGAGCGCTGTGTGTCTGTAGCGTTGTGTGTGTGTTGCGCGGTTTGTGTGTGTGTGGTGTGTTTTGGGGGGAGGTATGTTTTGTGCAATGTGTGTGTTGTGCGGTATGTGCGTATATTTGTGTGTGCCGCGGTGTTTGTGTGTTGGGTGTTGTGTGTGTGCAGCGTTGTCTGTGGGTGTGGGTGTCTGTGTAGGGCAGTTGTTTGTGGTTCCCAGTGTGTGTGTGTGTGTGGTGTGTGGTGTGTTGTGCAGTGCGCGCGTGTGTGTGTGTGTGTGTGTGTGTGTGTGCATCAGCCTCTCTTCTCTCAGCCTACCTCTCCCAGCCTCCCTCCTCCCAGCCTCCCTCATCATCAGCCTCCCTCTCCCAGCCTCCCCAAGCATCAGCCTCCACCAGCATCAGCCTCTCTCCTTCCAGCCTTCTCCAGCATCAGCCTCCCTCTCCCAGCCTTCCCCAGGATCAGCCTCTCTCCTCCCAGCCTCCGTCCTCCCAGCCTTCCCCAGCATCAGCTTTCCCCTCCCAGCCTCCCTCAGCATCAGCCTTCCCCAGCATCAGCCTCTCTCCTCCCAGCCTCAGCCTCTCTCCTTCCAGTCTCCCCCAGCATCAGCCTCTCTCCTTCCAGCCTCCCTCAGCATCAGCCTCCCCTTCCCAGCCTTCCCCAGGATCAGCCTCTCTCCTCCCAGCCTCCTTCCTCCCAGCCTCCCCCTCCCAGCCTCCCTCAGCATCAGCCTTCCGCTCCCAGTCTCCCCCAGCATCAGCCTCCCCAAGCATCAGCCTCCACCAGCATCAGCCTCTCTCCTTCCAGCCTCCCCCAGCATCAGCCTCTCTCCTTCCAGCCTCCCTCAGCATCAGCCTCCCGTTCCCAGCCTTCCCCAGGATCAGCCTCTCTCCTCCCAGCCTCCCCCTCCCAGCCTCCCTCAGCATCAGCCTTCCCCTCCCAGTCTCCCCCAGCATCAGCCTCCCCAAGCATCAGCCTCCACCAGCATTAGCCTCTCTCCTTCCAGCCTCCCCCAGCATCAGCCTCCCCAAGCATCAGCCTCCACCAGCATCAGCCTCCCTCGTCCCAGCCTCCCCCAGCATCAGCCTCCCCCTCCCAGCCTCCCCCAGCATCAGCCTCTCTCCTCCCAGCATCAGCCTCTCTCCTCCCAGCATCAGCCTCTCCTCTCTGTCCCCAGCATCAGCCTCTCTCCTCCCAGCCTTCCCCAGCATCAGCCTCTCTCCTCCCAGCCTCCCCCAGCATCAGCCTCCCCCAGCATCAGCCTCTCTTCTTCCAGCCTCCCCCAGCATCAGCCTCTCTCCTTCCAGCCTCCCCCAGCATCAGCCTCCCTCTCCCAGCCTTCCCCAGCCTCTCTCCTCTCAGCCTCTCTCCTCCCAGCCTCCGTCCTCCCAGCCTTCCCCAGCATCAGCTTTCCCCTCCCAGCCTCCCTCAGCATCAGCCTTCCCCAGCATCAGCCTCTCTCCTCCCAGCCTCAGCCTCTCTCCTTCCAGCCTCCCCCAGCATCAGCCTCTCTCCTTCCAGCCTCCCTCAGCATCAGCCTCCCCTTCCCAGCCTTCCCCAGGATCAGCCTCTCTCCTCCCAGCCTCCTTCCTCCCAGCCTCCCCCTCCCAGCCTCCTTCAGCATCAGCCTTCCCCTCCCAGTCTCCCCCAGCATCAGCCTCCCCCTCCCAGCCTTCCCCATGATCAGCCTCTCTGCTCCCAGCCTCCTCCAGCACGCCGTGCTCCTCTGCCGACACTCACACACCCGATCGCATCCACTCACACACACCCGATCGCATCCACTCACAAACACCCGATCGCATCCACTCACACACACCCGATCGCATCCACTCACACACACCCGATCGCATCCACTCACACACACCTGATTGCATACACTCACACACACCCGATCGCATACACTCACACACACCCGATCGCATACACTCACACACACAGACACTGACAATATCGCACATACGCGCTCATACTCACAACATCCGGAGATACCACATGCCTCTGGCCATGTGATCCTCCGTCAGGTCCTGGAAGGTCACAACAGCACAGTATCGAGGCCGAGAAGCAAGCGATATCGCCGGATGCTGTGAGTATGTGGATGCGATGTGAGGTGTGTGTGAGGTGTGTGTGAGGTGTGTGTGAGGTGTGTGTGAGGTGTGTGTGAGAGTGAGTGTGATCTGATGTGTGTGTATGTTTGTGTGTGTGCTGTTATGTGTGTGCGTGTGGATCTTCCGCCACAGCAGGACCTTGATGCGCTTGTAACCATGCAAGCATGGTAACCAACGTATCCACACCACTCCCGCGCGAGCGGGGGCCGGGGGGGGGGGGGTGGGGGTGGGTGGTCAGTACAGTACTCACCTCCGTGACAGCCGTGTCAGTTCGGGGAATGCGCGGGGGGGGTGGAGGGGGGGGGAGTACAGTACTCACCTCCGTGACAGCCGTGTCAGTTCGGGGAATGCGCGGGGGGAGGGAGGGGGCGGGGCCAGAGCTAGCGTGCATTGCGTGAGGGGGGCGGGGCGTGGCGGGGCCGAATTGCCAATGCCTGCAGGGTGCCGGGGCTAGAGGCCAATCTGTGGGGGGGCGGAGCCTGGGCGAGCGGCTGGCCAATCCGTGTGGGGGCGCAGCCTGGGCGAGCGGCCAATCGGTGTGGGGGGGCGGGGCCATGGCGAGCCCAGCGGCCAATCAGCTTTGTGTCACCGTAAGGACACAATTTTGGAGCATGACAGACAGACAGACAGACAGACAGACAGACAGAATAAGGCAATTATATATATAGATTTGCAGTTGGTTCATTGATAAAAAATAAATTAACTCTTTTATTTGTAAATGCATTCGTACTTTGCAGCATTTTTTCCAGTTTGTGTGTATGTGGGAAAGAGAATATATGCTATAGGACAGTTGGAGCTGATTGCAAATATTGACAGAAATGATGCAGAAGTAATAGACATTTGGGCCTCACACACTTTATTTTTCTGATCGCGCTGTTTATGTCATAGGCACAAAAAAAAACGTCACTGCAGCACAAAGGACAATGGCTTGTAAAAGTGACAGAGAGAAGCAAGATGCTACTGGTTATGAAATGTTTTGGTGACAGGTTCCAAAAAAAATGAAAAGTAAGAGCATGGGGCACAATGCTATGAGGTTGCGTTTTTGGCTAAAAGTCACTGGTATATATACATATGTACAGTATATGGGGGGGTTACACTTTCTAAGCTAGAACAGTGTTTTAGCTGCTGTGTGACACACGTATTTATCATCTACATCAGAATTTAGATCAATTTTCCTCCATGCCCATCAGTTCGCACATATTTATGTCCACATGCAGCATTTTTGCAGTTTTTTTCTGCAGAAAAGAAGTTGTTTTTTACAAGACAAGCAAAAACTATGAGATATTCAAAACCTCACGTACATGTTTGTTTTTTCATGACTGTATTTTATCAGCGTTTTTGAATCTGCAGTGCATCACTTTGTTTTCATAGCGTTTTTTCACCCATAAAAATCAAAGGAACATTCAAAAACGCTGCAAAAAAACCCAAAACACAGTAAAAAGGCTTTGCTACATGTTCACATCAGTTATTCCTACATTTTTGTAGAATTAAACTAACCTTGTTAAACATGTATGGTAGATAAATCACACAAGAGATCCTTGCCAAAGAGGCACAGCAAAAAACGCACAAAAAGCTATACCTTCCGTTTCTTTTCAAGAGTGAAAGTGTTGGCTGCAGAAAAAGAATCCTGAAAAAACGCTGTGTGTTAACATAACCTGTTGGTCACTTCTACTGTAAAAATTGTAACTTTTTTTTAAATTTTTTTAAAAGAGCACAACAGGTTATAAATTGTTTATATGAGAGTAAATTGGCTGAAGTTAAAAGGTTTTGTCACATCTTCTGAAGGAGGATTCCCAGCTATCTGCTACCTGGGAAGAAATGTGCTCCTGCTTGATTGACTGGTCAGTCTTGTGGAATCAACCCATTAACAGTCCAAACAGTGCACTCGTTCATGCTGCAAGCAAAAGCAGCCTTTCCTCTGCAGCATCTGCCGAGTGTAGTGCCCCTAAATCTGTCTGGATCCAGCAATCCAGCCAGATTCAGAGCAGCGCTTACAAGCTCTATAGTAAAAAGCTTGTAATATCTGCACTCCTTGCCTAGTAAACCAGACGTCTGTGATAGACTGTAAGTAGTGAGCAGTAATGTAATGTCACGCTGTATGTGTGTTAAGCTGTTAAGAAATAGTACAGCGTATTCCCCACTAGGTAGCAGCAGAATAGTGAAGGAGAGTCAAAGTAACACTGTAACAGAAACGAGGCTGAAGTACAGCAGAGTAAATTTAGCAGACAGTTCACAGGTGAACCACCAGGGGGCTATAGAGTAGTCAAGCAGTCAGGGTCTAGACAGGAAAGTCAAGTCACTGCAAAGGGAACATCAAAATCAGGTTAGAAAACAGAACTGAAGTCGGATGCCAGGACACCAGGTATAGAGAGGGAAACACAAAGGGCTGTCACGCTGAACTCTAAGATGTACAATAGCAGTACAGCGCAGTAATATGGGACTGAGAGGATTCCTGAAACTATCTGAGAAGGTAGTTAGCTGGTAAACCACTAGGGGGCGTAAAAGTGGAGGAAACGTATGAGCAGGGAATTCCCTAGCAGAGGTAATACTAGTCAAGCCCACCAGATGGCAGTAGAATCGTCAAAAAGCCGTGTCACAACATGAGGTCTTGTAAGTACACAAGGGCAAAGTCTAAACGTAGTCAGAGGGAAGCAAATAGTCAGTAGCCGGGAAATCAGAGCCTAGAAGCGAGGGGGAGTGGGAACACAAGACAGAATTAAGGTAAACAGATAAGGAACGAACAGGGAGACAGCGGGAGAGACACTGATGGAAACAGACAACAGAGGAGGTTAACAGATCAGGTGAACACGGAGGTCAGGAGGGGGCAGGGCAGAAAACAGGTCACTCAAGAGCAGAACACAGCAGAGCCAGAAGTATCACTGGTGAAGTCCAAGAGAAACAGTGTCCTAATAAAGCAGTCTGACCTCCAGAACGAGGCAGAAAGGATTAACCCCTAACGTGACCTGCATCAGAAGTGAAACTAAAAAAAGGCTCAGCTCCAGCTGAGCCAGGAGTCAATCATGACAGGGCACAGGGAACAGAAGACAAGACCGGAGGGTGAGGAGACACAAACATGGAAAGGAGGATGAACCAGGATGGGTAAACAATTGACAGGAGAAAGGAAGTCAGGCACTGGGACAGACGGACGAACAGGGGAGGGTACAAGTCAGGGCATAGTGACACAGAGTCAGATCAAACAGGAAATCTCACCAGAGCCAGTCACAGGCTGCAGAGCAAAAATATAACCAGCACTGGAATGCAAGTGCAGCGACCAGATATAGTGTCTCCTGAAACCGGAACGAGGCTGATGGCAGTTAACCCCTGACATGACCAGGCCAGGTCTCGGAAACTCTGGAGCAGAGAATACCGGTCCTGGATCATGACAAGTAAACTATTAAATCTGCACAAACACAGATATGTACAAAAGGTTTTTGAAATTGTTATTAAAATTAAGACTATTGCATTCTAATAGCACTCTAATGTTACCATGCAAACGTGTTCTACCAAACTGGTAAAAATGGTGACATTTATGTGCAATTTTGATTTTGTGACTATGCAAAAAATTGATACAAATATATGGAGCAGGTCTCCCCTGTGTCAATCATTCATAAGTATGCAGTATAAGTTACATTTCAAGGACACGCACATATTTTACACTCATATTATGTTATTTAGCTTACAACCAGTTGTATAAAATGTAATTATTAGTTATTTGTCAGTAAACAAATTACAAATAGAAATCACAGACAGACATTGTTACAATCTTTTTTTGTCCTGACCACCACTGTTTCATATTACATATTCACCACTCATATTGCAACTTAAAGAGAACTTTTCACCACTTTAGCATGTTAAATCGACCACATTATATGTTGTGCCTGCAGGAATCAGTAAAGGAACATTTTTTTTTTTAGTTTCTCAACTTCGTTTATTAGGCAATTTGTATTTTAGAGAATTTTTTCTTATTATTGATCAACAACTATGTTCTCAATCAACCCAAAAGACTCATAAATATCAAAGCTTAATATTTTTGGAAGTTGGAGTGGGTTTTTTTTAGATTTGGCAAACTTAGAAGGATATCTGTTTATGCAGGGAACTATTACTGAGCAGAATTATTAGGAAATTTAATAAAAATCAAATATATTCCCATCTCACTTGCTTATTTTCACCAGGTAAACCAATATAACTGCACAAAATTTAGAAATAAACATTTCTGACATGCAAAGACAAAACCCCAAAAAACTAGTGACAAATATAGCCACCTTTCTTTATGATGACACTCGACAGCCTACCATCAAGAGATTCTGTCAGTTGCTTGATCTGCTTACGATCAACATTGCATGCAGCAGCCACAACAGCCTCCCAGATACTGTTCCGAGAGGGGTACTGTTTTCCCTCCCTGTAGATCTCACATTTTATGAGGGAAGACAGGTTCTTTATGGGGTTCAGATCAGGTGAACAAGGGGGCCATGTAATTATATTTTCATCTTTTAGACCTTTACTGGCCATCCATGCTGTGGAGTAGTTGGATGCATGTGATGGAGCATTGTCCTGCATGAAAATCATGGGTTTTTTTAACGATACCGACTTCTTCCTTTACAACTGCTTGAAGAAGTTGTCTTCCATAAACTGGCAGTAGGTCTGGGAGTTGAGCTTCACTCCATCCTCAACCCGGAAAGGTCCCACAAGTTTATCTTTGATGATACAAGCCCATACCAGTACCCTACCTCCACCTTGCTGGCATCTGAGTCGGAGTGGAGCTTTCTGCTCTTTACTGATCCAGCCTTTGGCCCATCCATCTGGCCCATCAAAAGTCACTCTCATTTCATCAGTCCAAAAACCTTTGAAAAATCAGTCTTAAGATATTTCTTGACCCAGTCTTGATGTTTTATCTTATGTTTCTTGTTCAAAGGTGGTCGCTTTTGAGCCTTCCTTACCTTGGCCATGTCCCTGAGTATGGCACACCTTGTGCTTTTTGATACTCCAGTAACGTTGCAGCTCTCAAATATGTCCAAACTGGTGGCAAATAGCATGTTGGCAGCTTCTTGCTTGATTTTCCTCAATTCATAGGCAGTAATTTTGGGCCTTTTTTTGCCCAACACACTTCTTGCAACCCTGTTGGCTATTTGTTAATTAAAGTGAAAAAAAATCCCTCTTTTTCACTTTAATTAATAATTTTTTGACTATCCCAGTACGATTTGAGCAGTTAGCTGCCTGTTGGCTATTTGCCATGAAACGCTTGATTGTTTGGTGAATATTCTTCAAAGTTTGGCAATTTCAAGACTGCTGCATCCCTCTGTAAGACAACTCACAATTTTAGACTTTTCAGAGCCCGTCAAATCTCTCTTTTGACCCATTTTGCCAAAGGAAAGGAGGTTGCCTAATAATTAAGCACACCTTATATAGGGTGTTGATGTCATTACTTCACACCTCTCCTCATTACAGAGATGCACATCACCTGATTTACTTAATTGGTAGTTGGCTCTCAAGCCTATACAGCTTGGAGTAGGACAACATGTATAAAAAGTATCATGTGATCAAAATACTCATTTGCCCAATAATTATGCAAACAGTGTAGTTTGTAAAATTTAAAAAAATTCTAATTTTTTATAAGACCAAGAGGGCGCTACCAAATATTCTTCTCTGCAGGGGTTTACTTTTTCCTGTGCATGCCACTGTCCAATCACAAGCAGGCAAAACAACATTCCCCAGTGAATGTGAGACTTGCCTATCTCTCTCTTTGAGTCATGTAATTGTGGCGTCCCTGAGGCTTCAGTTGCCACAGGGTACTGCATCTCATCAGAGGTTCACAGCATCCACAACCACACATAAGCCAGTTGCTCTCTCACTGAGACAGGGTTAGGGTAGGGTCATTTAGGATGGTCACCATATTGTCTGGGGCCACCCAACCACTAGCTCTGGGCTCAAGTGGGCGGGGTGACTGATCTGGGGGAGAGTAGCCCCACACACAGTGAGAGAAGAGACTCAAAAAACTCGAGATTGTCGAGGTTTGAGTCCTGACCGGGGAACCAAGTGAGATGCAGGAGAACACGGTCACTGAGGGGAGAGCTAATAGCTTCTCAGGACTGGCACATATATAGGCTGGTGGGCACTTCACGGCCTGCCAGCAGAATCCGCCAGGCAGAGGATTTCAAGTCTTCTGGCCCACAACAGTGCCTGAGGCAAAGCAGCATATAGAGCCAGGAGCCGTGACCATAGGGCAGCCCATCAACGGACTCGAACTACCTATATTTAGTGTAGGGACCTACAGACATGAGGTCCCTTGACGAGGGTGTAGGCTTACGTTTTATGGCCATAAATACCAACAAAAACCTCATATTTTTTTGTTTGTACAGGATACAGCCAGGCCCCTTTCTGTTGGGCCTTGCATTGTAGAGTGTCTGTCCGTGCATGATATACAGTGGAGTACGGCTTGGCAGCCCGCCTGATCTAATAGAAGGGCGTTACCTAATAGGCTGCGGGTTTGTGACTGTGTCATCTGCATGTGAACAGCGCTCTATGCAAGCCACTTGTGTGCAGTTTTATCATCTAGCAGTCACCTCCCCTCCATTCCATGAAGGTGTGTGTGTGATCTGCTTCTCCTGCACCTGTGGTGCCTCCACTTAGTGGGGGTTTAGCTGTATCCTGCTAGAGCATCAGTTTTTGGCCAGGGCGATGTACACACTGCAGCCCAACTTGCTGTGAGTAATACTTGATTTTTGGAGGACATTATCCTCTTATTGTTGCTTTTTTTTTTTTTTTTTTTATATTTAGTGTAGGGACCTACAGACATGAGGTCCCTTGACGAGGGTGTAGGCTTACGTTTTATGGCCATAAATACCAACAAAAACCTCATATTTTTTTGTTTGTACAGGATACAGCCAGGCCCCTTTCTATTGGGCCTTGCATTGTAGAGTGTCTGTCCGTGCATGATATACAGTGGAGTACGGCTTGGCAGCCCGCCTGATCTAATAGAAGGGCGTTACCTAATAGGCTGCGGGTTTGTGACTGTGTCATCTGCATGTGAACAGCGCTCTATGCAAGCCACTTGTGTGCAGTTTTATCATCTAGCAGTCACCTCCCCTCCATTCCATGAAGGTGTGTGTGTGATCTGCTTCTCCTGCACCTGTGGTGCCTCCACTTAGTGGGGGTTTAGCTGTATCCTGCTAGAGCATCAGTTTTTGGCCATGGCGATGTACACACTGCAGCCCAACTTGCTGTGAGTAATACTTGATTTTTGGAGGACATTATCCTCTTATTGTTGCTTTTTTTTTTTTTTTTTTTTTTTTTATATTTAGTGTAGGGACCTACAGACATGAGGTCCCTTGACGAGGGTGTAGGCTTACGTTTTATGGCCATAAATACCAACAAAAACCTCATATTTTTTTGTTTGTACAGGATACAGCCAGGCCCCTTTCTGTTGGGCCTTGCATTGTAGAGTGTCTGTCCGTGCATGATATACAGTGGAGTACGGCTTGGCAGCCCGCCTGATCTAATAGAAGGGCGTTACCTAATAGGCTGCGGGTTTGTGACTGTGTCATCTGCATGTGAACAGCGCTCTATGCAAGCCACTTGTGTGCAGTTTTATCATCTAGCAGTCACCTCCCCTCCATTCCATGAAGGTGTGTGTGTGATCTGCTTCTCCTGCACCTGTGGTGCCTCCACTTAGTGGGGGTTTAGCTGTATCCTGCTAGAGCATCAGTTTTTGGCCAGGGCGATGTACACACTGCAGCCCAACTTGCTGTGAGTAATACTTGATTTTTGGAGGACATTATCCTCTTATTGTTGTTTTTTTTTTATATTTAGTGTAGGGACCTACAGACATGAGGTCCCTTGACGAGGGTGTAGGCTTACGTTTTATGGCCATAAATACCAACAAAAACCTCATATTTTTTTGTTTGTACAGGATACAGCCAGGCCCCTTTCTGTTGGGCCTTGCATTGTAGAGTGTCTGTCCGTGCATGATATACAGTGGAGTACGGCTTGGCAGCCCGCCTGATCTAATAGAAGGGCGTTACCTAATAGGCTGCGGGTTTGTGACTGTGTCATCTGCATGTGAACAGCGCTCTATGCAAGCCACTTGTGTGCAGTTTTATCATCTAGCAGTCACCTCCCCTCCATTCCATGAAGGTGTGTGTGTGATCTGCTTCTCCTGCACCTGTGGTGCCTCCACTTAGTGGGGGTTTAGCTGTATCCTGCTAGAGCATCAGTTTTTGGCCAGGGCGATGTACACACTGCAGCCCAACTTGCTGTGAGTAATACTTGATTTTTGGAGGACATTATCCTCTTATTGTTGCTTTTTTTTTTTTTTTTTTTATATTTAGTGTAGGGACCTACAGACATGAGGTCCCTTGACGAGGGTGTAGGCTTACGTTTTATGGCCATAAATACCAACAAAAACCTCATATTTTTTTGTTTGTACAGGATACAGCCAGGCCCCTTTCTGTTGGGCCTTGCATTGTAGAGTGTCTGTCCGTGCATGATATACAGTGGAGTACGGCTTGGCAGCCCGCCTGATCTAATAGAAGGGCGTTACCTAATAGGCTGCGGGTTTGTGACTGTGTCATCTGCATGTGAACAGCGCTCTATGCAAGCCACTTGTGTGCAGTTTTATCATCTAGCAGTCACCTCCCCTCCATTCCATGAAGGTGTGTGTGTGATCTGCTTCTCCTGCACCTGTGGTGCCTCCACTTAGTGGGGGTTTAGCTGTATCCTGCTAGAGCATCAGTTTTTGGCCAGGGCGATGTACACACTGCAGCCCAACTTGCTGTGAGTAATACTTGATTTTTGGAGGACATTATCCTCTTATTGTTGCTTTTTTTTATATTTAGTGTAGGGACCTACAGACATGAGGTCCCTTGACGAGGGTGTAGGCTTACGTTTTATGGCCATAAATACCAACAAAAACCTCATATTTTTTTGTTTGTACAGGATACAGCCAGGCCCCTTTCTGTTGGGCCTTGCATTGTAGAGTGTCTGTCCGTGCATGATATACAGTGGAGTACGGCTTGGCAGCCCGCCTGATCTAATAGAAGGGCGTTACCTAATAGGCTGCGGGTTTGTGACTGTGTCATCTGCATGTGAACAGCGCTCTATGCAAGCCACTTGTGTGCAGTTTTATCATCTAGCAGTCACCTCCCCTCCATTCCATGAAGGTGTGTGTGTGATCTGCTTCTCCTGCACCTGTGGTGCCTCCACTTAGTGGGGGTTTAGCTGTATCCTGCTAGAGCATCAGTTTTTGGCCAGGGCGATGTACACACTGCAGCCCAACTTGCTGTGAGTAATACTTGATTTTTGGAGGACATTATCCTCTTATTGTTGCTTTTTTTTATATTTAGTGTAGGGACCTACAGACATGAGGTCCCTTGACGAGGGTGTAGGCTTACGTTTTATGGCCATAAATACCAACAAAAACCTCATATTTTTTTGTTTGTACAGGATACAGCCAGGCCCCTTTCTGTTGGGCCTTGCATTGTAGAGTGTCTGTCCGTGCATGATATACAGTGGAGTACGGCTTGGCAGCCCGCCTGATCTAATAGAAGGGCGTTACCTAATAGGCTGCGGGTTTGTGACTGTGTCATCTGCATGTGAACAGCGCTCTATGCAAGCCACTTGTGTGCAGTTTTATCATCTAGCAGTCACCTCCCCTCCATTCCATGAAGGTGTGTGTGTGATCTGCTTCTCCTGCACCTGTGGTGCCTCCACTTAGTGGGGGTTTAGCTGTATCCTGCTAGAGCATCAGTTTTTGGCCAGGGCGATGTACACACTGCAGCCCAACTTGCTGTGAGTAATACTTGATTTTTGGAGGACATTATCCTCTTATTGTTGCTTTTTTTTATATTTAGTGTAGGGACCTACAGACATGAGGTCCCTTGACGAGGGTGTAGGCTTACGTTTTATGGCCATAAATACCAACAAAAACCTCATATTTTTTTGTTTGTACAGGATACAGCCAGGCCCCTTTCTGTTGGGCCTTGCATTGTAGAGTGTCTGTCCGTGCATGATATACAGTGGAGTACGGCTTGGCAGCCCGCCTGATCTAATAGAAGGGCGTTACCTAATAGGCTGCGGGTTTGTGACTGTGTCATCTGCATGTGAACAGCGCTCTATGCAAGCCACTTGTGTGCAGTTTTATCATCTAGCAGTCACCTCCCCTCCATTCCATGAAGGTGTGTGTGTGATCTGCTTCTCCTGCACCTGTGGTGCCTCCACTTAGTGGGGGTTTAGCTGTATCCTGCTAGAGCATCAGTTTTTGGCCAGGGCGATGTACACACTGCAGCCCAACTTGCTGTGAGTAATACTTGATTTTTGGAGGACATTATCCTCTTATTGTTGCTTTTTTTTATATTTAGTGTAGGGACCTACAGACATGAGGTCCCTTGACGAGGGTGTAGGCTTACGTTTTATGGCCATAAATACCAACAAAAACCTCATATTTTTTTGTTTGTACAGGATACAGCCAGGCCCCTTTCTGTTGGGCCTTGCATTGTAGAGTGTCTGTCCGTGCATGATATACAGTGGAGTACGGCTTGGCAGCCCGCCTGATCTAATAGAAGGGCGTTACCTAATAGGCTGCGGGTTTGTGACTGTGTCATCTGCATGTGAACAGCGCTCTATGCAAGCCACTTGTGTGCAGTTTTATCATCTAGCAGTCACCTCCCCTCCATTCCATGAAGGTGTGTGTGTGATCTGCTTCTCCTGCACCTGTGGTGCCTCCACTTAGTGGGGGTTTAGCTGTATCCTGCTAGAGCATCAGTTTTTGGCCAGGGCGATGTACACACTGCAGCCCAACTTGCTGTGAGTAATACTTGATTTTTGGAGGACATTATCCTCTTATTGTTGCTTTTTTTTATATTTAGTGTAGGGACCTACAGACATGAGGTCCCTTGACGAGGGTGTAGGCTTACGTTTTATGGCCATAAATACCAACAAAAACCTCATATTTTTTTGTTTGTACAGGATACAGCCAGGCCCCTTTCTGTTGGGCCTTGCATTGTAGAGTGTCTGTCCGTGCATGATATACAGTGGAGTACGGCTTGGCAGCCCGCCTGATCTAATAGAAGGGCGTTACCTAATAGGCTGCGGGTTTGTGACTGTGTCATCTGCATGTGAACAGCGCTCTATGCAAGCCACTTGTGTGCAGTTTTATCATCTAGCAGTCACCTCCCCTCCATTCCATGAAGGTGTGTGTGTGATCTGCTTCTCCTGCACCTGTGGTGCCTCCACTTAGTGGGGGTTTAGCTGTATCCTGCTAGAGCATCAGTTTTTGGCCAGGGCGATGTACACACTGCAGCCCAACTTGCTGTGAGTAAGACTCAGACAACAAAGAGCAGGGAGGAAGGACTCACGAAGTATCCCACCGGTACCGGCCACGAACTATCCGGAATCATCTGGAGCCCATCACAGCAGAGTCTGGCAGTCCAACGGCAGGAGAAACTCAGTGAATAAACACCTTAAACTGCAACCGCTGCGTAGTCTGATCCTTCCCGCACCCAGTGCTTCCCGCACTGGGGTGGACTACTACTCCCAACATCCTCCCTGGGGCCTAGCTCTGCCTGTGGAAAGCTGCAACATCAGAGCTGTGTTACCATCCGCCCCAGCAAAGACAGACATTGCTTAGCAGCGGCTTCCCTCATAGCCACAG
This sequence comes from Anomaloglossus baeobatrachus, assembly GCF_048569485.1. NCBI lineage: Eukaryota > Metazoa > Chordata > Amphibia > Anura > Aromobatidae > Anomaloglossus > Anomaloglossus baeobatrachus. The sequence goes on from NC_134356.1 coordinate 471,173,974, forward strand.
GTGGCATCACGAGACAACTACTCCCATCATCCCCAACCCCTCCATCTTCTTTATTGACACCGATGGGGTCACGGAACCGGGCCAGGCCTCCATGACAAGCCCAAGCATCACCGGCCCGGAGACGAGTACTGAACCCAAGGACCCCGTGGCCGCATCATAATGACACACACAGTCCTGCTATTCTCACTGATATTACTTCCGGAATCTAATATGATTACAAGCAGGGAAGGCAACTAGAGGAGAGCTCTGTGTAACTACAAAACACATCTGCATCTGCAAGTCATGGCAATCAGTGTGGAGGGAATGAAAGAAGAGGAGAGCACACAGTGTAGGTGGTGTTTGTAATAACATACAGCTTTGCAATACTACTCTCCCCATTATTACAATATAAGCTGATGGTGAGTTCAGTGAGGAGAGAAAGCCTGTTTGTCATTACATGTCTCACACAGATAAAGATGGGTCTGTCATTCTCTGGGGCTGTGTGTTTTTACTTTATAACACCTCCTGCTTATGATGCAGGGGAAAATGTCAATGACCCAAAAGATGAATTTTTTCTAATGTCGTCTTGCTGTTAGCAAAAAATCTATAGTCTAAAGGTTACAAACTAATATCTCAACAACAAAGATAAGAAATTAAAAAATAAAAACATTGCTTTATTCAGCTCTTTTGCCACTATTACATCATGTGGCCAGTTTAACATGCCAAAATTGGTGAAATGTCCTTTTTAACCCCTTTATCACTTGTTGATTTTTTGTTTTCATGTTCGTTTTGTACTTTCAAATTACACCATTCATTCTGCCCCATATTGTACTGAAACACGGAAAAAAATTCCAAGAGTGGTGAAATTGCAAAAAAAGTGCAATTTCACAAATAGTTTTACTTTTAGCTAAGTGGTGAAAAAAATCTTGTTTGTAAAAAGAACAAATGTGCTTTTTTTCGCCATTTTCTAAGACCCTTAACGTTCTCATTTTTCGGGATCTGGGGCCAAGTGATGGCTTATTTTTTGCACCTTGAGTTGACTTTTTTAACCCCATAGCGACGGCCTAACGTCTCAAGACGTCGGAAAAACAGGGTACTTATTCTGTTCCGACGTCTTGAGACGTCAGGCCGGAAAAAGCTTGTAGCGCCCCCCAGTGACGAAAAATCTCGGGGGTTTCAGCTACCGGAGGTAGCTGAGACCCCCAAGATTATGAATCGGGGTGTTTTTTTTGGACCCCGTTAATGCGATCGCCGGTATACACCGTATACCGGCGACAACATTAAAAAAAAAAAATGGCCGGTAAAATTGATTTATTTCTCATCTGACGTGATCAAACATGTCAGATGAGAAATAAATATAATCCTCTAGTGCCCCCAAAGCCCCCGGTACCGGAGAGTCCCCCCACCACCCCTACCCCCCCTCCGGAAAATCCAAGATGGCGCCGACGCGCGCTGAAAACTGCCGCCGCCGCCGGCTCTGTATTCATTTCCCTCCGATCTGAAATGATCAAACATTTCAGATCGGAGGGAAATGTCCTCCCCCTGACCCCTCCTCCGGTACACCGGAGATCTCTGGTCCCCGGAGCCCCCTCCGGTTCTCCAGAGCCGCCTCCCCCCTCCCCCCTCGGAGCGTGGAAAATGGCGGCCGCATTCATCCTACTCTTTCTGCCGCATGTGACACGTCACATGCGGCAGAAAGTTGTCCCCAGGTCCCCCCGTCACCCTCCGTCACCCCCCCCCAGCCCCCGGTCATACGTTACCTGTCTGCTGGTGCTCCGGCCCCGCGATCACGCCGCCTCCTTCTCTTGAATGCTGGCGGCGCATGCGCAGACAGCGGCTGTCAGCTGGATCCCTGCAAGCAGGGATCCTGCTGACGTCGCTGATGCACAGGCTCCACTGTGGACCGGGGGAGGGTGAGTGCAGTGATCTGCAGCCACACTCCTCACATGGAGAGGCTGCTGTTCCAGAAAATGGGGGGTACGTTCTGTGAGCGTGCCCCTCATATTCTGGAATGAGGTTACTGCAGGTCACTCTGCCCTAGGTTGGACCGGGGCAGTGTGAGTGCAGTATTCTCAGATTACTGCACCCACACTGCTCATGGAGAGCTTGCTCTTCCAGAAAATGGGGGATACGTTCACTGAACATGCCCCCCATATTCTAGAAGATCCAGAGACGGCGTGGGACCTCAAAAATGGATTACAGCGACCGAAATTTATTTATTTACAATAAATTGGTAAAAGAGGAATGTTTCGGGGAGTTTTTTTTCAAATAAATTTTTTTTTTGTCTTTATTTTATTCTATTTCTTGACTGGGTTAGTGATGTCGGGTATCTGTTCAGATGCCGTGACATCACTAACCCCAGGGCTTGATGCCAGGTGACATTACAGCTGGTATCAACCCCATATATTACCCCGTCTGCCACCGCACCAGGGCACGGGATGAGCTGGAGCGAAGCGCCAGGATTGGCGCATCTAATGGATGCGCCACTTCTGGGGCGGCTGCGGCCTGCTATTTTTAGGCTGGGAAGAGTCCAATAACCATGGGGAGGGGAGCCCTCCAAATTGATCACCAGCCAAGGTGAAGCTGTCAGCTGTGGTTTGCAGGCTACAGCTGTCTGCTTTACCCTAGCTGGCTATCAAAAATAGGGGGGACCCCACGTCGTTTATTTTAATTAATTTTTTGGGGGGCTAAATACAAGGCTAGGCACCCTTTAGTGCCACATGAAAGGCACTAAAGGGCGCCAGCTTAGAATATGCAGGGGGTGGGACGTTATATTTGTTTGACATCTATCCATTCATCCATTGTAGCATTTTAGGCTGTGCGCCCACAATCGGGATTTGCAGCGTTTTGGGCGCAGAGTGTTTTCCCTGCGTCCATAACGCTGCATTGTGCAGTAGAAGCACAGTGGAAGGATTTTTAGAAATCCCATGCCCAATGTGCTTGCCCAATGTACTTCTCTTCTCCGCAGCATAAACCGACCTGTGGCGCAGCTTCCCGAGCCTCAGCATGTCAATTTATGCTGCGGAGATGAGTGTTCTCTGCAGGTAGCATAGAGCTCCACAGCGGCCTGAACCCAAATCGTGGGCATGGGCAGCTGCGTTCTCCCGTGGACAACACTCACATCTCTGCAGGAGGCTGACACTGTGTACTAGACGCCGTGTCGCTGGATCATGGCCACATAGCCTAAAAGTGAGACATTTGTTGCTACAGCAACATTTTTGTGAAGTACTTGTGGATTCAAAATGCTACTATACTCCTGAATAAAATCCAGTTTCCAAAATGGAGTCACTTGTGGGGGGTTTCGAATGTATAGGTACCCAAGGGGCCCTGCAAATGTGACATGGTGCCCGCAATTTATCTCAACTTTTCCAGAATTCAAATGGTGCTCCTTCCATTCCAAGCCCTCCCATTTATCCAAACAGAGGTTTTTGGCCACATGTGGGGTATCCCTGTGCTCATAAGACATTGGATAAAACCTGTTGGGTCCACGGTTTGTTGTTGTCTCTTGAAAAAGTGAGAAATTTGATGCTGAAGCAACATTTTTGTGAAAAAAATGAAAATTTTCAATATGGCAACCTAAGCTTATCAAAATCTGTGAAGTATTCGTGGATTCAAACTGCTCACTATACACCTAGATAAAAGCCTTGAGGTGTCTTGTTTCCAGAATGGAGTCACTTGTGGGGGACAGCCACTGTTTAGGCACCTCTCTCTGGGCTCTCCAAATGCAACCTGGCATCCGCTATTGATTCCAGCCAATTTTGCAGTCAAATGGCACTCCTTCCCTTCCGAGCCCTGCTGTGCACCCAAACAGTTGATTTCCACCACATATAAGGTATCGCCAAACTCAGGAGAAATTGCACAATAAATGTTATGCTGAATATTTTCCTTTTACTCTTGTAAAAAAAAAAGCTACCTGGTTGAAATAACAATTTTGTGGTAAAATTTTATTTTTTTTTTTTCATGGCTCAACGTTATAAAATTCTGTGAAGCACCTGGGGGTTCAGGGTACTCACCAAACATCTAGATAAATTCCTTGAGGGGCCTAGTTTCCAAAATGGGGTCACTTGTGCGGGGTTTCTGCTGTTTAGGTACCTTAGGGGTCCTCCAAATGTGACATGGTGCCCGCAATCTTTTTCAGCCAAATTTCCTTTCCAAAATTCAAATATTGCCCCTTTCGTTCCAAGCCCTCCCATTTGTCCAAACAAAGGTTTCAGACCACATGTGAGGTATCACCGCGCTCATAAAAAAGTGGTTAACAAATCTTGAGGTCAAATTTTTGGAATTACCTCTTGAAAAAGTGAGAAAATTGATGCTAAAGCAACATTTTTGAGAAAATTATTAAAATTTTCAATATGACAACGTAACGTTAACAAAATCTGTGAAGTACCTGTGGATCTAAAATGCTCACTATACCCCTAGATAGAATCCTTGAGGGGTCTAGTTTCCAAAATGGTGTCACTTGTGAGGGATTTCTTCTGTTTAGGTACCTTAGCGGACCTGTAAATGCAACATGGTGCCCGCAATCTATTTCAGCCAAATTTGCTTTCCAAAATTCAAATATTGCTCCTTCTGTTCCGAGCCCTCCCATTTGTCCAAACAGAGGTTTCTGATCACATGTGGGGTATTGGCGCGTTCATAAGAAAGTGGGGAACAAGTTTTGGGGTCCATTTTGTTGTGTTATTTCTTCTAAAAGTGAATAAATTTGGGTTAGAGCAACATTTTTAGGTAAAATTTAATTTTTGCTTTTTTTTCATTCCACATTGCTTTTGTTCATGTGAAGCACCTGAAGGGTTAATAAACTTCTTGAACGTGGTTTTGAGTACTTTGGGGGGTGCAGTTTTTAGAATGGTGTCACTTTTGGGTATTTTCTATCATCTAGGCCTCTCAAAGTCACTTCAAATGTGATGTGGTCCCTAAAAAAATGGTTTTGTAAATTTTGATGTAAAAATGAGAAATCGCTGATAAACTTTGAACCCCTCTAACTTCCTAACAAAAAAAAATTTTGTTTCCAAAATTGGTCTGATGTAAAGTAGATAAGTGGGAAATGTTATTTATTAACTATTTTGTGTCACAGAAATCTCTGGTTTAACGGTATAAAAATTCAAAAGTTGAAAATTGCAAAATTTTCAAAATTTTTGCCAATATTCAATTTTTTTCATAAATAAACGCAAAAAATATTGTCCTAAATTTGGTACTAACACGAAGTCCAATATGTGACGAAAAAACAAACTCAGAATCACCGGGATCCGTTGAAGCGTTCTAGAGTTATAACCTCATAAAGTGACACTGGTCAGAATTGCAAAATTTGGTCTGGTCATTAAGGTGAAAATTAGCTCCGTCACTAAGGGGTTAAATATACCATTTTTTGCGTGATACAATGTTTTGATCGCCTGTTTTTGCATTGTTTTGACTACCAAAAAACTGTTATTCTGGTGATTTAATTTTTTTTCTCACTACACCTTTTATCAATCAGATTAAAGGGGTTGTCCGACATAACAAAAATTTTTTAGTTTAAGCTAATCTGTGCTGTATTGTCATATAAAACACCCCTACATTGTTATTTTTTGTTTTCTAGCTTTTGTTCCTCTTGAATTATTCCTTTATTCTCTGCAGCTCTTTGTTTACATTCAGCTCCAGCAAACATGACAACTTCCTGTGCTAAACCTCCCAGTCAGAGCTGGCATCGCCCGGCCTCAGTATCCAGCCTCACTCCAGTGTCCAGCCTCGCCCCCTGTCCGCCCACTGCACACACACATTCCCTGTCAGTATTCTGCCCCAGCACTGACCTCTTATCCCTACAGCATTGCAAATAACAGCCCCACATCAGGCTCTGCACCCCACACCACATCGGGCTCTGCATCCCCTACCACATCGGGCTCTGCATCCCTCCCCCCCCACACACACACACACATAGGGCTCTGCACCCCCCACCACATCGGGCTCTGCACTGCATACACACATCAGGCTCTGCACTGTATACACACATCAGGCTCTGCACCGCATACACACATCAGGCTCTGCACCGCATACACACATCAGGCTCTGCACCGCATACACACATCAGGCTCTGCACCGCATACACACATCGGGCTCTGCACCGCATACACACATCGGGCTCTGCACCGCATACACACATCGGGCTCTGCACCGCATACACACATCAGGCTCTACACCGCATACACACATCAGGCTCTGCACCCCCCACCACATCGGGCTCTGCACCGCATACACACATCAGGCTCTGCACCGCATACACACATCAGGCTCTGCACTGCATACACACATCGGGCTCTGCACCGCATACACACATCGTGCTCTGCACTGCATACACACATCAGGCTATGCACCGCATACACATATCGGGCTCTGCACCATATACACACATCGGGCTCTGCACCGCATACACACATCGAGCTCTGCACCGCATACACACATCGGACTCTGCACCACATACACACATCGGGCTGTGCACCGCATACACACATCGGGCTCTGCACCGCATACACACATCAGGCTCTGCACCGCATACACACATCGGGCTCTGCACCGCATACACACATCGGGCTCTGCACCGCATACACACATCGGGCTCTGCACCGCATACACACATCAGGCTCTACACCGCATACACACATCAGGCTCTGCACCCCCCACCACATCGGGCTCTGCACCGCATACACACATCAGGCTCTGCACCGCATACACACATCAGGCTCTGCACCGCATACACACATCGGGCTCTGCACCGCATACACACATCGTGCTCTGCACTGCATACACACATCAGGCTCTGCACCGCATACACATATCGGGCTCTGCACCATATACACACATCGGGCTCTGCACCGCATACACACATCGAGCTCTGCACCGCATACACACATCGGACTCTGCACCACATACACACATCGGGCTGTGCACCGCATACACACATCGGGCTCTGCACCGCATACACACATCGGGCTCTGCACCGCATACACACATCGGGCTCTGCACCGCATACACACATCGGGCTCTGCACCGCATACACACATCGGGCTCTGCACCGCATACACACATCGGGCTCTGCACCGCATAGACACATCGGGCTCTGCACCGACCCCCCCCATAGGCAACACATGTAGGGAGTACATACTCACCCGTCCTCGGTCCCCGCCGCTCCTGCACATTCGCACGCTGTCTGTGCTCTGGACATATCAGCACAGTAGTGACGTCACCGCTGTGCTGAAGAGAGCACAGACAGCGGGACAGTGATGAGAAGCAGCGCTGCGCTGCTTCTCATCAGCACCTTCAAATGTACCGGCATCTGTGATCTGTGATGCCAGTACATTTGAATGTGCGATCCTGAGCAGGGGGTCCGGTGCTGGCGGTGACATCACGGCAGCCGCCACCAGGCCCCGCCCCCAGGTCACGGGTCCCACAGAAGTGCAGGGGGAGGTTGTGGGCAGAGTATGGGTCCTGGGGAATGTGTAGGAAGGTGCAGGGATGGGGGGCGGAGACTCACACACTGTACAGCCCAGCAGGGTGGCAACATGCTGTTTCCAGATTTGCATGTCAACATGGTCCTGCCCATGTTGACATGAAATGACCGGAAGCAGCAAAATCGCGGCAGGAGCGGTCACATGACCACTCTGAGCCGGGGGAGAGGGGCTGACAGCAGGGCAGGTAAGTGCTCACTATCTACATACCTGCCCCAATGTAGCCCAATAGGGTAATAATTAAAAAAACTCAAAATAAGCCAGATAACCCCTTTAATTGATTTAATATTTTCATAGCTTGGGTATTTCTGAATGCAGCAATACCAAATATGTGTATTTTTTATTGTTTTATTTTCAATGCAGCGAAAGGGGGATGATTTGAACGTTTAGGTTTTTTAAAAACCTTTTTTTACATTTTTTTTTATTTTACTAGTCCCCTTTTGGGACTGAAAGCCTGCACTGTGCGATCGCTTCTGCTGTTCAGAGCAATGCTTCAGCATCCCTCTAATCAGCAGAAATGCTGCTCTATGAATCGCTGTGCTGGCATTCACAGGAAGTGAGTCATTACAGCGACAGGATCATCAGCTTACCCCACACTGTCATGACAACCCATTGGTGTCCCATGATCGTGTCACGGGGTCACCAATGGCGGCAGGGAACGGTGTTCCAGTGGTGTTCCAATGGCGGCGGGGAATCGTAGTTTGATAGCACAATCTAGTTATCAGGCGCGGGTGGATCTCAGTTGAAAACTGTTGTTAGAAAACTGGCTGTTTTACTGTAGTCCTAAGTAAACTGCAGTTTTTACTGACCATGAGCAAGATTTGAGGAGCAGAAGCAGGAGGAAGACAGTGAGAAGATCTTGTCAATAAAGCTAGGTGAGTGGAGATAGGATACAGTGTTGAAAACAAGGATTTGATTCACTGCCGAATTTCCAAGTTTTCCCACCTGCAAAGAATGGAGAGGTCTGTAGTTTTTATTGTAGGTACACTTGAACTGTGACAGACAGAATCTAAACAAAAAAAATCAGAAAATCAAATTGTACGATATTTAAATTAGTAATATGCATTTTATTGCATGAAATAAGTATTTGATCACTTACCAACCAGCAAGAATTATTACCTCTCAGACCGGTTTTCCTCTTTAAGCATCCCTCTTACTCTGCACGCATTACCTGTATTAATTGCATTGGTTTGAACTAGCTACCTGTATAAAAGACACCTGTGCACACACTCAATCACATTCCAACCTCTCCACCATGGGCAAGACCAAAGAGCTGGCTAAGGACATCAGGGACAAAATTGTAGACCTGCAAAAGCTGGGATAGGCAAGCAGCTTGGGGAGAAAGCAACTGTTGGCACAATTATTAGAAAAAGGAACAAACACAAGATTACTGTCAAGATGACAAGATGACTGCCACATGGGGTCAGAATTATTCAGAGAAAGCTCAGGAATCAGCCGAGAACTACACAGGAGGACCTGGTCAATTACCTGAAGAGAGCTGGGACCACAGTTTCAAAGATTACAGTTAGTAAAACACTAAGCCATCATGGGTTAAAATCCGCAAGGCACACAAGGTCTCCCTGCTCATGCCAACACATGTCCACTCACATTTGAAGTTCAGCAATGACCATCTGGATGATCCAGAAGAGGCAGGGGAGAAGGTCATATGGTCAGATGAGTCTGAAATAGAACTTTCTGGTATAAACTTTACTCACCGTGCTTGGATGAAGAATACAACCTCAAGAACACTGTCCCAACCGTGAAGCATGGGGGTGGAAACATACTTTGAGGTATGCTTTTCTGCAAGTTGGAAAGGATGACTGCAACATATTGAAGGGAGTATGGATGGGGTCATGTATTGCAAGATTTTGGGCAAGAACCTCCGTCCCCTAGTAAGAGCATTTTAGATGGGTCGTGGTTGGGTCTTCCAGCATGACAATGACTGGAAACACACAGCCAAGGTAACCATGGAGTTCAAGGTCCTGGAGTGGCCTAGACAGTCTTCAGATCTGAACCCAATAGAATGTCTTTGAAGGGAGCTGAAATTCAATGTTGCCCAGTGACAGACCCGAAACCTGAAAGATCTTGGGAAGATCTGTATGGAGGAGTGGGCCAAAATCCCTGCTGCGGTGTGGGCAAACTTGGTCATGAACTATAGGACATGTCTAACCTCTGTAATTGCAAACAAAGACTTCTGTAACAAGTATTAAGTTCTGTTTTTCTATTGTATGAAATACTTATTTTATGCAATAAAATGCAAATTAATTATATAAAAATCAGACAATGTAATTTTCTGGATTGTTTGGGGGGATTCTGTCTGTCACATTTGAAGCGTACCTATGATAAAAATTACAGACCTCTCCATTCTATGTAGGAGGGAAAACTTGTAAAATCGGCAGGGTATCAAATACTTATTTTCCCCACTGTATGCAGCCTGAATAAACTTGGAGTCAAAATCTGGCAGTGTATAGCTGGAAGCATAAAATGCTGCAATTCAAATCTCAGAATGACTCTATAATTCAACAAGAATTACCGTATTTTTCGTTTTATAAGATGCACCGGATTATAAGACGCACCCTAAATTTAGAGGGAAAAACAGGTAAAAATAAATATATGGGGTCTGTTTTATAATCCAGTGGTGTCTTACCGCTGTGCTGGGACTGCAGGCTCTGCTCTGTCCTGGCTCTGCTCTGTGCGGCTCTGCTCTGTCCTGGCTCTGCTCCGTCCTGGCTCTGCTCTGTCTTGTATCTTCTCTGCTCTGTGCTGGCTCTGCTCTGCCCCGTGTTAGCTCTGCTCTGCACCCTGTTGGCTCTGCTTTGTGCTGCGGGCAGTGAGGGTTTCAAAGAAATGGCGCCTGGAGGCAGAGCGTGCGCAGATGGAGATCTTGAGCCGAAAGCTCCATCTATGCACACGTGGACTCTGGGCACCATTATTTGAAGTCCTCACCTCCGACATCGTCAGAATGGCTTGTACCAGAAGGTGCGCCGGCCGCCGCACACAGCAGCTCCGCCGTTCGCCGCACCCCGCAGCTCCACCGGCCACTGCACAAAGCAGCTGTCGGCCGCCGTACAGAGCCCCTGCCTCCTGTCACCCCTCTTTATCACCCCCATAAGCTACATTCGGATTTTAAGACGCACCCTCATTTTCCTCCCAAATTTTTGGGAGGAAAAGTGCGCCTTATAATCCGAAAAATACGGTATTTAATCATTCTCAGATGGATTTGCAAAGTAAATACATCATCCTTATCAGGCTGGGGTAATTATTTTATGATGTGTACAGATTTTGCTGGTAGATTGGGTGATATATCCTCTTTAAGATAAAAACAAACCTTAACTTTCCTGAATTAAAAGTCAGACAGTCACAATGGAAAACTTACTGTCGCCAAGTAACATGTCCGATAATTTATAACTAGAAAAAAGATAAATTACAGAGAAATATCCAATGATGGCTGCATCACATTTATTGCTGATTAGCATCAATTTTTCATATTATGGCGTACATGAACTGGATGAATTTCACAAGGCTGTCATGATTGCACAATTGCATCTGCCCATTGTGGTTGTATTTCTAACAGCAAGTAAAACTTTTTTAAGTAGTTGAAGACCCAGACAATATCCAGAGACAACTAAAGCTTTGCTCCACGGAGAGCCATCCATCTACTCACAGATGACAGCAGAATATCACACCACAAAGGCTCTGATACAGGATGAAATTCACACAGCAACTTTCTGATTATTATGGTGATTATGGCGTCTAGTGCTCACAACTTCCATCAATCTAAATGTACTGTAAGTTTCCAATCAATTTAAAGCCTGGAGCTGAGATTTGGTTGAGTCATATTTCATCCTTAGCAAAGTAATAATTTAGCTTTCCTGACATTACCTGAAGGAAAATCTGGACACAATGTTTACCTGACCTCTACAATCGTCAGACATTTTATCTCTCCTTTGTCCACAGTATCTTTAAATTGTGTTTTACTGCATGAATCCTATAAAGAATTATTTTTGCCACACATAGATTTTAGCAAACTAGGATTTCTGTATTTCTAAGAATTCTTTCTATTAAAATTCTACCCTAGACCTTACTAAATTATCCATAAACAAGTGAATTTTCAGCTCACCGCCACAAAAAGAAATGCATGGTATCATCCATCTAATCATAAGAAGGACTCATAAGTTGAGTTGGAAACTCTTTGATGGTCTATGGGGAACTCAAGCTTTTTTCTGGAAGATTTTCCGGAAAAATGCTCAAATTCCCCATTGACTTCCATTATACTTGGTAAACAAGTGGAGCTTGTCCGAGCCTCAAAATGCTCGTTACAAATACCGAGCACCCAAACATGGTGGTGTTTGCGCATCACTAGTGATGATTTTTTTTTTTTTATGCAGCATTCCATAGTAAATGTAAAAAAAAAAATCACAATTTGGGTTCACTATATAAAAGACTTAGGAGCATAAATATAGTACATGCAGGGGTTGCAGATAAGAGTAGGGATGGTGTTGATGCCAGGTGCTGCACCAGGGATAATAGGCAGGGTGTAAAAGAAGTCAGATTTATTCACTTAAAGCAATGCGTTTCTGGGATAATCCATTCCCTTCAGCAGCTATCGGATGAAGGGGATGGATCGTCCCAGAAACACATTGTTTTCACTAAATAACACTAACTTTTTTAGCACACTGCCTATGATCCCTACGGCAGCACCTGGCATCGGCACCATCTCTACTCTTAGCTGGATTTCTTCATAGTCCTGTGCCCTGCACTTCGTCTGGTGACTGGAGCAGCAGATCAGTGGGTTCTTCTTCTTGTGCATACCAGCATTGTACCTGACATGCACAACCCTCTCGGGTGAGCCTCTCCAACACGCTGAGGTTGAACGAATGTTCTTTTCCTTTCTTATGCAGGGCAAAGAGTAACACCTAGGACCTGGAGCCTAAGTGGCACCAAAAAGTCTATTTGGTCAATATTGAATGACCAGTAATTTTAAAAAAAAACTTTGATCGTTGGGAGCCCTGTAGGAGATTTTACATTTGGACCCTTGATCTTCACGGTAAGCCATTGAATGGTCCTTTAAAAGGGGATCCTCTTGCAGACACACATGCAATTGCAGAAACGCATATAACTTTATTTTCTTTTCAACAATGGCACCATCTAGTTGAGCAGTTCTTGAATCGGGGTCAAAGATGTCACTCTCTGCAGTAGGCCCCATAAAGCAATATTACACTAAAGTGACTGTTGGCTCAGAGCACAAACTGCTGTAATACCATGCATCTCTGAGAGGCCACTCTTTACCATAAACTGCCCCACCTATGTCATGATTGGGGTTACTCCAGTCACTGGCTGACAGTCTCACAGTCCTCTGCTTTTGCTCAAAATGTCCCTCAGTCTCTCCACCAACCTAACTTCACCCCATCAACTTGTACTGTAGTGTGTGCTCTGAGGCCTTCCTGCGCAACACATAGAGTCAAAATGTCTCTGCATTCAGCCACCATCCTATCTAATGGTGGTTGAATTCAGACCATAATTTTAGCAGGTTCTACTGGCAGTATACAATGTCATCTACAATCACAAAAATAAACTTATTGCCCCAACATGGGGTCTTTTGTAGGCCTGAATTGATGGCCAGAGACAGCATGGTCATTAAGGGTCTTACGCTAGCATTCTGGCAAATTTTGCACGAGTCAGAAATTCTGTAAAAAGTTTGTAACTTTTGGTGTTTTCATGTCAGTGAACATGGATAAACGTGGACAGGACAGTGCATGTCTACAGCCAGCTGTTTCTAATTCATGAAAATTTGTAGCTTAAGCCTCAAACTTTCTCCAATCCTTGACATGAGTTTATCCCTGTTGGAGGCATATGACAATTATAAGAAGTGCCTAAATTAGAAGTGCCCTGATTTAGGCTCATCTTACACCATAATTCCAGACAATGAATTGGCCCTAAAGTCTTTCTGCCCTAGCAACACTGTAAAAGTTTGAGGACAAGAGACCACATACACAGCATAAAAGGGAGACAACAGAGGGGACATCACAAATAAGACAGTCATCATGTAACTGGGAAGAAAGACAATTAGAGTATTGGCTCTTTCACATGTCTGTGCAATCCGGTCTGATGTTGGATTGCAATGTATGGAATGGCTGTGGCTCTCCTAACCCGAGAGTGATAGTTGTATATGCAGCTGTCATGTTCGGGTTGGGAGAGCCGCAGCCAGTCCATGCATTGCAATCCAACATTGGACAGAATTACACACGTGTGAAAGAGCAATAAGGGGATCAATTATTTATTGCGCAAACAATGTTGCATCAAAGAGTTATATGAAAAATTAGGCTAAAGTATCTTGACATTATTGAAAAACGTCCATCTTTTTATCCAAATTCATGGAAAACAGGGTGCGTGTTACTAGGTTTGAGAGACTGGAATAATATAAAGTATTACTTGTTTTCCTATAGTAGAAAACTCACTCGTCATTTTTAGTATTCTACTTTTAGATTGCAAAAGAAAATAATGTTAACAACCTCATACAATTCTGCAGAATGAACCAACACTGAAGATTAATATCAAGCTGTTGATAGATGTAGAACGTGTGCTTTAGAAATTGCCTTCTACCTGTCTTGGCTAGAAGTGTGGAAAATTCATTGATTCCCTCCACTTATAGCTTAACACTAAGAATAAGAAAGAAGAAGAGCACACTTCAAAAAAGCTTTAGTAACTCAATTTTGTCTTTTTCTAGGGATTTATACCTTGAAGACATGCGGTGTGTGGAACAGGTGATATCATTTATTGAACACAAAAGAGAACTGCTATGAGCTTCATTTTACAAGCAGCTTTTCTGACTTCAAACAGATTGGTTTCTGCGAATTCCCACTCTACAAGCCTAAAAAATATATGAGAACGTCCAACCTTTTATATTTCTCCTCATGTACTTCTTGCAGGTCCCTAATGTAATTTGTTGATATCCTGTTCTTCAAAAAGCAAATGTGTTTCCAGAGAAGAAATTGTGATTTCTTGACAAGCTTCTTACACTAGGAACATTAACTTCTTCAGTGCTTGGCGAAATGCTCAAGGGCTTGTTCAAAACGTTCAGTAGTAATGGACTGAAAACATTGGTTTTCTATGTCAAGACAGTCTCAAATTCTAGCTTTGACATGTCTTGTTGACTATAATTCAATCTGTTTAAAAAGGAGCATAAGTATCTGCAAAAAATACATTTTTTAATATTTTACACTAGGAAATAAATGCAAAAAATTTGGGAGGCGCCTCAGGTATTAGGCTTGATATTAGATATATTCAGTCCTTTGAATCAGAATGTCATTCACTTTTTTGTAGCAGCTCTACTTTTTGAGATAATGTACAATTATCCACACATGAATTTGGGATTTTTGCCTCGGTAGGTATATTATAGAATCAAAGATTCTATAATACACGGTTGCTGTGGTGGAGTTGGGCCAAATGGGCGTCTCCGTTCTCCGGTGCTAGCACTTCCTCTATCAGCTATTTTTGTCCTTCTTCTGAAGCCTGTGTGCATGACGCGTCCTACGTCATACACGCTCGCCGGTCTCACGCAGGCGCACTACAATACTTTGATCTGCCCTGCTCAGGGCAGATTAAAGTGCGCCTGCGCAGGACTTCAGTGCCGGCCCGTGTGGATAATGTAGGATGCGTCATGCACCCCGGCTTCAGAAGAAGGATGACAAAGATGGCCGAAAGAGGAGGCACCGGCACTGGAGATCGAAGACACCCAAATGACCCAACTCCACCGCAGCGACCGTTTAGGTAAGTATTATAAAGTCATTTTTATATTCTACACAGCGGTCTGGGCTCTTGTATACAGTATGTTAGAATGCTGTATATAAGAGTCCAGTGGTGGTGGCCGTAGTTTATAGGCCCAAAATCTGGTGAAAGGTTCCCTTTTAGTATTTAGGTATTAGGCAAATACATAACTGACCATCTATGATTCTATATCGACCAAGCGAATGGTGTCTGTATATAAACATTTCTAAGCAAGCAATGCCTAAAATGTGTGGTTTTTATACAATAGAAACAAATATGGATCAATCCCAATAGGTCACTCAACTGAGATGACTAAAGAGCAAAACACAATTGATCTGGCCCTACATAAAATATCGTTTTACGATCACCGGTGGCCAATCTGTGTGGATCTAAAGATGGTAAATATTCTCCTGGGACAACAAAGTGGATAAATTAAGTATTCCTGTTTTATCTGTTTCTAGGATAGTAGATAAATAAATGACGACTGGGTGAGAAAACAGTGGCCTCTGAAAGAACACATGGTAGTGGGAAAAAAGAATATATTGCAGAACCATTGGTTGACAGGAATAAGATCATTTTACCACCACTGCACATCAAATTAGTTTTAATGAACCAGTTTGTAAAGGCTCTAAACAAAAAGGGAAGCTGCTTCGACTACATCTGCAGAAAGTGTCCAGCCATCGAGAAGATAAAGGTGATCATATATGACTGTCTTCAAATCATAGGACTCATGAAAGATCTAGACTTCAAATATTCATTGAACGATGCTGAGGCAGATGCATGGTCTTCTTTCACTATGGTTGAACTGAATTTTTTTTAGGAATTATAAAGCAGATAATTACACTGAACTACTCTGTCACGTTGGCTGTACAATGAGTATCAAGGTGCATTATCTCCACAGTCACTTGGATCGTTTCCCCAAAAAACGATGCTGACTTAAGTGAAGAGCAGGGTGAATGATTTCACTAAGATTTAAGAACTATAGAAGAAAGATGGCGATCACACTGCGATACCCACATGATGGCGGATTACTGTTGGTCTATTGAAAGTGATTGCCATTGTGCAACTCACCACAAGAAATCTTTAAAGCATTGCTTTTTGCGAAGTATCTCAGGAAAATGAACAGTGTATCAATGACAACTTTTTATACATGTTTAATTCTTATTCTGTAATGTAAATTCTTCATAAATAATATAAGTATACATGTACAGTATGTATTTATTTTATTAACCAAGAAGGCTAATACCGTGTTTCCCCGATAGTAAGACACCCCCAATAGTAAGACGTAGTGGGGGTTTTGGGGGGGTCGGCTAATGTAAGACGTACCCCGAAAGTAAGACGTAGTAAAAATGTATTTATTTATTTTTTTTCCTCTTTACAGTACAGTTACAGCGGCCGAGCGCTCAGCTGAGCGCCCTAACATGCCGGCGGCCGAGCGCTCAGCTGAGCACCCTGACATGCCACCGGCATGTGACAGCTCTCAGCTGAGAGCCCTGACATGCCGCCGGCAAAGCGCTCAGCTGAGCGCCCTAACATGCCGGCGGCCGAGCGCTCAGCTGAGCACCCTGACATGCCGCCGGCATGTGACAGCTCTCAGCTGAGAGCCCTGACATGCCGGCGGCAAAGCGCTCAGCTGAGCGCCCTGACATGCCGCCGGCAAAGCGCTCAGCTGAGCGCCCTAACATGCCGGCGGCCGAGCGCTCAGCTGAGCACCCTGACATGCCGCCGGCATGTGACAGCTCTCAGCTGAGAGCCCTGACATGCCGGCGACAAAGCGCTCAGCTGAGCGCCCTGACATGCCGCCGGCAAAGTGCTCAGCTGAGCGCCCTAACATGCCGGCGGCCGAGCGCTCAGCTAAGCACCCTGACATGCCGCCGGCATGTGACAGCTCTCAGCTGAGAGCCCTGACATGCCGGCGGCAAAGCGCTCAGCTGAGCGCCCTGACATGCCGCCGTCAAAGCGCTCAGCTGAGCGCCCTAACATGCCGGCGGCCGAGCGCTCAGCTGAACGCCCTGACATGCCGCCAGCATGTGACAGCTCTCAGCTGAGAGCCCTGACATGCTGCCGGCAAAGCGCTCAGCTGAGAGCTGACACATGCCGGCGGTCTGGCGCTCAGCTGAACGCCCTGACATGCCGGCGGCTTAGCGCTCAGCTGAGAGCTGACACATACCGGCGGTCAGGCGCTCAGCTGAGCGCCCTGACATGCCGGCGGCTTAGCGTTCAGCTGAGAGCTGACACATGCCGGCGGTCTGGCGCTCAGCTGAACGCCCTGACATGTCGGCGGCTTAGCGCTCAGCTGAGAGCTGACACATGCCGGCGGTCGGGCGCTCAGCTGAGCGCTCGGCTACCGAGAAATGTTGAAATGTTGCAGTAATGTTGTCCGTGGTCCATCAGGACCATGGACAACATACAAAATCACACAGCCTCAGTGCCCTCATGTGCAGCTGCTGGTGGTTAAGTTTCCTTAACTTGCGGTACACTTAGGGCGCAATCGCGGCAAGTCCCCATACGGTACATTGCATGGAGAGTTGCTGCGATTGCTGTGGGATTTTTTCCAATATAAGACATACCCCGAAAGTAAGACATAGTGGCACTTTTGGGGGTAAAAAGAAAGTAAGACACTGTCTTACTTTCGGGGAAACACGGTATATAATGTTTAGTAGACATCAGTCCTAGTGTTCAGTTGGTCGTATGCGCATACATAGGGTATATCACATATCATTAACTAGAGCTGATGGAAGAAAACTAAGGGCAGATTTAAAATCAGCAACCAAAATTGAATTAAAATCAGGTTGAATATATCTGGCACCAATTGCCTTGTTGCACAGTGTCATCCTACAAATCCACTTATCAACCACTACTTCTACCAAAATATCAATATCCAAAAAGTGTTTTTGTAGAAGGTAGATATCTGAAGGATAAATTCAAAAAGGGTAGCCTAATAAATGGTTGTAGACACACTAGTTCATGGCACTCAATGGTTGAGTAGTTCCTTGGGTCAGCCAGAGGAAATTATTACATCCTTTTTTCATGGTAGACATAAACAATTGAGTACCTTTTCGCATCTACAATGGATGGACCATCCTTCCACCAACGTATGTGCAAATTAAATCTTCTCATTCTTAAACAGAATAATCATAACATTCATTGTAGTCCAGTGTAGTAAATACATTAGTCATAACATTCCTGGTAGTCCAGGGTAGTATAGAAAATAATTATGACATTCCTTGTTGTCTGCGGTAGTAAATAAAATAATCTTAACTTTCCTGGTAGTCCAGGGTAATAGAAGGGTTATTGAGGGTGTAACATGCGGTTTGGATTGGTTCTCTGTTACACATGAAAACAATAAATTTCAATCAGTTAAGTTAAGCTGTGCTTATATAGCACCATCATATTCCACAGCGTTTTACAGACTTTATCATCACTGTCCCCATTGGGGCTCACAGTCTACATTCCCTATCAGTGGGTCTTTGCATTGTAGGAGGAAACCTAGAGAACATATAAACTCCTTGCAGATTTAATCCTTGGTGTAAATTGAACTTAGAACTGCAGCACGGCACGGCAACAGTGCCAACCACTGAGTCATCATGCTGTAAGGGGTGGGCAGACCCCTTACAAGGAGGTGCAGTTTCCCCCTGAAGATACCTCACTCTGGGGTAGTTACTGTTGATGTTATTAATAAACATGTTTTTACTGTGCAGTGGGTTTTCCCCTAGAGCCCGGGTGGGACGGCTGTCCCCATAGAAACAGGGCAGGAGAGAGGAGGAGCCGGCAGCTTAGAGAGAGAAGTGTGTGTGTGTTGAAGTCAGTTGATTCCAGGACGGGGGAGAAGGAACAGCCAGGGGCAGAGTGTGGAGCTGAGTGGGCAGAAAGAAAGAAAGAAAGAAGGGAAGAAGAGAAGAAGTGTCCTCAATGGTGAAGCAGAATTGGTGTGGGTCCAGTCTGTGATAGCCGGAGTGGGAGCCTAGGTGAAGTGGAGTAGCCGGGCACATCCCCACTAGAGGAGACAACAAGGAAAGATTTCCCCGGACAGGAATTGTGACCGTGCGCTACAAAATCCGTGCATTGAGCTGTCTGTGAAACTCTGTGCAATAAACATGTCGTTTGGTTTATCTGATCCCTGCCTGAAGAGTCTTCCTGCGGCTAAAAGTATGCTCTTTTCCACCACACTCTGCCCCACAGAACAATCCCCTGTCCCAATAGTGACGGCGGAGCCGGGGGTTAGCCTGATAGAAAAAGGGGCCACGACTACAATCCCCGAGGCACCCCTGGCACCCCGTTACATGTGGCGTAGTCGGCAGGATCCGGATCATATGCAAGGGGTCCCACTCCAAGAAGAAGGAGATCAAGTGATGCCGAGGACACTGGATCCAGATTATTGGAAAAGAGTCCCGATCCCATGGTGGGAAGAGGAAGAAGTGCCTAAGGCGTTGGACCGGGCACAAGATGGCGGCAAGATGGCCGTTGTCTGTGAAGACACAGAAAGAGCGCGCAGAATTGGCGCCAAAAGAAGAGCCTGGGGCTGGCCGGTGCCAAAAAAGAAGTTCGGAGTACTCCGCCCAAAGAGGGGAGGTGCCGGTCCCAGGGCACGAAGGAAGATATGTGAAGTGGGTGGTGTTCCAGAGAAAAAGAAGAACCGCCGCGTAGGGGTCGACCTGATGTGTGAGACTGGGGGTGGAGTATACCCAAGAGCGGGAAAAGTAAGCCCGCCTCCACCTTCCCCAGCATCTCCACCGTTCCCGGCGCCATTACAGGAAGGTCTGCAAGAGATCGGATGGGAAGAGTGTCAGTACCAGAGACGTACACAGCAGAGACCGGTGCTGGCTGAGATTTCCCGGCCGAGAAACACGCTGGCGGTGTCGCCAGAAGTCATGACAGGACTGAGTGCTGACCCAGACAGGGGACACCGGCGGTGTTAGCGATCCACCAGAGTATGGTCACACACCCGGTAATCGTCGTGGGTAGTCCCCGTCCGTCCCGTTCAGCGACCCCGTCACCCCCGTCGGGGGTTGAAGAGGCAAAACCGGAGACAGAGGCGCCAGAACCACCAGTCAACTACGAACCGTTCCGGAGGCTGCGCCGCTTGCCAGGTCAGTCCCTTTCCGATTATGTGAGGGCTCAGCGGGCCGAATGGCAGCGCGCTTACCATCCCGAGTGACCCGTAACGACCGGAGGTGATGGACATGTTCGTGTTGAAGACCGGTGTTGTTAAAGAGCCGGAAAAGTTCCACAGTTTGCAACCATGTTTAAGTTACCGAGCCCGGAAGGAGCCTGATGCTGGACTGAGTCAGGGGCTCCCTCCGTGATGTTAAGGAAGACTTTATTGTTTGTCCTCCTATCTACTAAGACCGGGAGTGCTGTAAAAGCCTCCGGACAGAAGACCAGCAAAGACCGGGAGTGCCTGCTGAAGGCCTCCGGGCACACTGCCTACAAAGACCGGGAGCTCCCAGGAGGGACTCCAGGCGCAGAACTTGGGCGCTCAGCGGTTGACTTTGTTTATGAAGGTTTTAAAGTTTTATCCAAAGTTTGCCTTGCTGCTAAATTGTGTTTTACAGGTTCGAGCCTTGCCGGGAGGCTTAGGCTTAAAGAAGGGAGGAATGTAAGGGGTGGGCAGACCCCTTACAAGGAGGTGCAGTTTCCCCCTGAAGATACCTCACTCTGGGGTAGTTACTGTTGATGTTATTAATAAACATGTTTTTACTGTGCAGTGGGTTTTCCCCTAGAGCCCGGGTGGGACGGCTGTCCCCATAGAAACAGGGCAGGAGAGAGGAGGAGCCGGCAGCTTAGAGAGAGAAGTGTGTGTGTGTTGAAGTCAGTTGATTCCGGGACGGGGGAGAAGGAACAGCCAGGGGCAGAGTGTGGAGCTGAGTGGGCAGAAAGAAAGAAAGAAAGAAGGGAAGAAGAGAAGAAGTGTCCTCAATGGTGAAGCAGAATTGGTGTGGGTCCAGTCTGTGATAGCCGGAGTGGGAGCCTAGGTGAAGTGGAGTAGCCGGGCACATCCCCACTAGAGGAGACAACAAGGAAAGATTTCCCCAGACAGGAATTGTGACCGTGCGCTACAAAATCCGTGCATTGAGCTGTCTGTGAAACTCTGTGCAATAAACATGTCGTTTGGTTTATCTGATCCCTGCCTGAAGAGTCTTCCTGCGGCTGAAAGTATGCTCTTTTCCACCACACTCTGCCCCACAGAACAATCCCCTGTCCCAATAGTGACGGCGGAGCCGGGGGTTAGCCTGATAGAAAAAGGGGCCACGACTACAATCCCCGAGGCACCCCTGGCACCCCGTTACAATGCTTCCCAACTTTATTGATCACAACTATACAGTGATACACATGGGGATATGTAAATGGGATAAATTTGCTAATGTTATTTACTACTTAGTGTAAAAATGGTCCAGAATGTGTGAATAAGTGCCAAATTTATCAAGGTGATGTACACTAAGTGATAAATATAGTACCGCATCCTAGAATTTAGACACTATTTCTTAGTTTTAACCCCTTCACGACCGCGGGCAGTAAAATTACGTCCTAAATGTCATAACCTTACTGCCCGCGGTCTGCCGGCAGCATCATGCTGCAATCGGCACACATCTCAGCTGATTTTCACAGCTGAGATGTGTGCCTGCTAGGCACGAGCAGAATCGTTATCTGCTCGTGCCATTGAACCCCTTATATGGCGCTGTAAATTCGTGACAGCGCCATTATAAGCGCGATCGCGGTAAAATTTTACTTACCGCCCGATACCGGAAGTCACGTGACGCGATCACGTGACTCCCGATAGTTGTCATGGTAGCACAGGGTCATGTGATGACTCCTGTACTACACCTGACTTGCTTTCACTTTCGCTGTGCCAGCGGCACAGCTAAAGAGAAAGAGAGCGTATCTGCTGTTTACAGCCTTGTAGCTGTGATCAGCAGATACTGCAGAGCGATCGGAATGCTGATCGCAATAGCCCCCTAGGGGGACTAGTAAAATAAAAAAAAAGTTAAAAAAAAAGTTTTTAAAAATTAAAAAAAAAACAAAAAAACCTAAAAGTTCAAATCACCCCCCATTCGCCCCTTTGAAAATTAAAGGGTTAAAAAAATAAAAAATATACACACATTTGGTATCGCCGCGTTCAGAAACGCCCGATCTATCAAAATATAAAATCAATTAATCTGATCAGTATACGGCGTAGCGGCAAAAAAATTCCAAACGCCAAAACGACTTTTTTTGTCGCCACAACTTTTGCGCAAAATGCAATAAAAGGCGATCAAAACGTAGCATCTGCGCAAAAATGGTACCGTTAAAAACGTCAGCTCGAGACGCAAAAAATAAGCCATCACTGAGCCATAGATCCCAAAAAATGAGAACCCTACGGGTCACGGAATATGGCGTAAAACGTGCGCCACTTTTTTCGGACAAACTTCCGATTTTTTTTTAACCCCTTATATAAAAGTAAACCTATACATGTTTGGTGTCTACGAACTCGCACTGACCTGAGGCATCGCACCCACACATCAGTTTTACCAAATAGTAAACACAGTGAATAAAATATCTCAAAAACCATAGTGCTATTGCACTTTTTTTGCAATTTTTCTTCATTTGGAATTTTTTTGCCGTTTTCCAGTACACTATATAGTAAAATTGAGGGTTTCATTTAAAAGTAGAGCTTGTTCCGCAAAAAATGAGCCCTCACATGACCATATTGACTGAAAAATAAAAAAGTTACGTCTCTCAGAAAAAGAATGGCGAAAAAAAAAACGCAAAGCGAAAAATCGGCCGGTCGTGAAGGGGTTAACCATTAATTTGTACCTAATAACTGTCACACTCTCAAAATTAATTTGGGATCATTTTTAGACTTCCCAATTTTAAACCCTATTTTCCTAATATGTAAAAAAAAGAATATCATCCAGATAATAAAAATAAAGAAATCGAGGAGGTGCAGAACACCTTGGTAATAATTTTCCTACATACAAGTTTTTGTTTGATTGGCGAATCCTATCCTCTTCTTACTACATTTACCCCCTTTTCTAGATGTGTTAGAAAATATTTGCTAAGACGAATGCATCCAAATTGTTGTGCAATATGTGACAAAATACTTCTGTACATGGTCTGTATCTGACTTGTTCAATGAGGGTGTATAGCCTACAGCTATGTGAGTGTGACTTCACACAAAAGAGGGCATGACTTTAGATGCAACACCAAGCACCTAAAAGGCACCAAAATCTTGGCACAAAGCGAGAAAACTAATAAGTGGTTTATACTTAAACTAGACAGCCTAAAGATGTGCCAAATTTATCCAGCATGAGCCACTCATAGTAGGTACATTTGGCATAATTTAAGACTGACTAATCCAAGATTAGACTAAACATTAGACAGTTTTAGTATATCTGCCTTAGGGCTGCTTCTCACTTGCGAGTTTCTCGCAGTAGAGCAATGCGTGAAAAACTCGCTTCGGAATCGGACACATGTTAGTCAATGATTCAGCTCGCATTTGCGATTTTTTTCTCAGTCCGAATCGGACCGAGAAAAAAATCGCAGCATGCTGCTTTTTTGCGAGTTTCTCAGACCATTTGTCTCAATGATTCCCTATGGAAGCGTGTTTTTTGAAGGCACACACACGCACAACACCGTTCAAATATGCGAGTTGGGCTGGTCCTATTTTAAATAATTAATTAACACATGTCTGTGCCATCGCACGTCATTGTTTTAATTATGTTGCACTTGTGTATATTACCTCTCCAAAAGCACATGGCAATTGCTCCACGGATGCATATCCAACATGGCTAGGTACATCAATGTTGAAATGCTCATAATGCTCGTTCAGGAACGTCCGGAATTATGGGACAAGCGGGACAATTCGTATGCAGACAGGGCTGCACGCAATGCCTCCTGGTTATGGATCTGTCGCAAAATGTTTCCGCATTTCAACAATAGTACCCCAGATGCACAACTGCGAATGAGTGAGTTTTTTTTTTTTTTTTATAGTTTAAATTCCCATTTTTTATTGTAAAAATGATTTGTTAAAAACGATTGGAGGTTTTTTTTGTTTTCAGTGAAATCTAATTTTTTTTTTTGTTTAATTTTTTTTCAAATCTAAAAAATTAAAAAACAAAGTTACAGATATCACAAAAAGATGGCGAAGTGTACGGGACCAATTCAGGAGGGAAAAGCAAAGTCGTGCAGCAAGTGGTTCAGCAGCATCTAATAAGAGGCCATATATACATTATGAGCGACTTAATTTCTTACATCAAATTGTTGATTTATGTCCGTAAGTTTTTTTTTCATTTATAGTTAAAAATAGCGTTTGTAAATTAATTTATTTGCTTTTATAAAAAAAAAAAATGTTAAATAATTTTGAGTCAAACAATCCAAAAAATCCTATAAAAAAAAAAAACATTGCTCAGATCATGAACATTCACTGGTAACTAGGCCGTTGCGACATTGTTAGCGATCTCGTTCACATTGTGAAAATAAATTTCGCAAGTGCACTTTTTTTTTTGGCCCAAAATATCTTTGTACAACGTCAAACACAAGCACATGCAAACATTATTTTCACATCGAGACAAAGAATGCTAATAATGTCGCTGCATGACAAATGGCACTAATTGTGATGAACATAATTTATTAATTGTAAAAATCCTTGTTTTCATTTGTCCAAAAAATTAAAATTTCTCCATACATTACATTTTCAGCACGGAATCAAATTTGACAGATAAAGACACAATATCAGAATCTGACACACAAAGGGAGACAAATCATGAGGATGGAGATGTACAAGATAACATGCATGAATTTGAAAATGAAGCAGCATCAGGACCAATTGTGGCTGGATCCCAGGAAAACAATGATTTTAATCCAAATGATGTAACTAATGAAAAAGATGATGATTTTGAAACCTCAAATCAAAACAGTGCACTAGATATCTCGACACATCATGCACCAACATACACCAGGGGTAGAAGGCGCAAAGGAAAAAATGTCACCAATACTCGTAGAGAGGTGGATAATGGGGTACTTGATTACCTGTCTCGAACCATCAATGACGATGGAGAGGAGGCATTTTCACGCAGCCTTGCTCAATATTTGCGTCAAATTCCACGTGGAGTAAGGCTGCGTGCAAGAAGCTGTATGCAAACCATAATTGACGCATGTACCCCTCCCAATACACCACATTTAATTTTCAATTACATCGAACGCTGGCAATTATCTGAAGAAAATAAACTAGACAATACCCCTCCAAATATAGATGCTATAACATCAAACACCCTGCCACAGCCACCACACATACCAAGTGTCTGTGTGTCTAATCACGACAATATGTCAGGATATGAACATACAAATGAAATAACACACAACCTACACATGAATATTGGTGATAATGCCCATAATGTAGTAAGACAAACATACAATCCAAACATCAATTCAAATATACATTATAGTAACCAAAGAGAACAACATTATGACCATACTCATGCATCATCCAATGCTAGAGAAATTTCATTAAGAAATTTCCCAGAACCAGCATACAGCCATCATACTCCAAGCAGCTACACGAGCAAGGACAACAATCTAGTTCAACCAATCAGCACACGCCCTGAACAGCATCAGGACCACAAGATGCAAACCCCAGCAAGCCAGATGCAACGATCTAACAATGTAACACCTAGATACATGAATTTATGAGTGTAACATTAGTTATTTATTTGTGAATATAACAAATAATTGTGTTATAAAACCAAACAATATATCTTCATGCATTTATGTATACCAAAACATATAGGTGAAGCAAAACATTTGTTATTTAAACCAAGAATCAGTTTATTAAGGGAAATTTGAAAATTATACCTTATGTATCTTATTGGATAAGAGGTATTATCTGCATGATACCGTTTATTAGTTTTAATTTGGATTTGCATGTTTTTTTAAAGGAACAAAAAAAAAAAAAAAAACATTATTTGGTTAACCATCATAAGTTTTTTTTATGATATTTTTTAAACGTTATTTAAGTTTGGTTGCCATGGAATTGATCCAGAAGCTGTATTGAAGTAATTACATAGATTATTGCGCACTCTTATCCCTGACCAAAGTTGATCAACATTTTGTGAACGAATTAACAAATGGGGATCTTGAAAAAAAGGAATATCTTGATTTACTGCATCAAGACATTCTTTTGTTCGTGTCACATTATGCAGAATTACTATTGCTTTAATTACTTTAATAACATTTTGTTCATTTAGCTGGATATGTGTGTACAGTATTCACCATTTAGCACACATTATCCCAAAAGCACATTCAACTACCCTTCTGGCCCTCGAGAGTCTGTAATTGAAAATGCGTCGCGTAGGAGTTAATGTACGTCTGGGATATGGTCGCATCATATTGCTTGACAATTTAAATGCCTCATCACCAACAAAATAATAAGGTATGGCGGGTCCCTGAGTACCCTCTAAAATTTGTGGAAAAGGAATATGTAAAGTAGATTGCAACATACGTGCACACATAGTGGATTGTGAGAAAATTTGGGAATCCCCAGCACCACCATAGGCACCAACATCCATTAAAGTAAATCGGTATGTCGCATCGACAACAGCCAGAAGAACGACAGAGAAATAATGTTTATAATTGTAATAAAGCGATCCTGAGTTTGGAGGCTTGCGAACTCGGACATGTTTGCCATCAATTGCTCCAATGCAATTTGGCATTTGGCAGTTATTAGTGAAGCCCTTTGATATTTGAAGCCACATTTCTACTGTTGGTTCAGACATCATTGTATTGTGCAGGTTATCCCAAATTGCTGCACAGGTTGTTGACACAATCGAACATATAGTGGACTTTCCAAGTAAAAATTCAAGATGCAAAGCAGCATATGAAAGTCCAGTAGAGAGATATCTGTATATAGAGAATATGGATTAATTCATTCTGATATATTTCATCAATTTAAATTTGGCATCATTTGTATCGTGATGTTAATTTATAAATGATTTGCTAAAAAAAAAAAAATACCGTAATGTAAGCAATAGCCGTTCCTCTGGGCATATACTTTTTCGAAAACGGGTGTTCTGTCTGGTTATATCAGGACGAATTTCTGTGAGGATGAAGTCAAATGTAGTCAAATCCATGCGACAGTAGGCATAAAACTTGTCACTGTGTTCGCGTAATTTTTCATAAAGATGGGTAAAATTACCTCTTGTTGCACAGCGACGGACAATTGGATGGAGCCAATATCTTCGCATAGATGTAAGGGATGGTTCATGATAGTATGTTCCAAAACGGCGTGAAAGTACCCAATGAAGCAATATTCTTTCTGTTGTATTGAATGTCAAATGATTTGACATTGTTCCTTTTTTAGATGTCAATAGGATATTGCTTCAATGCAGAACGAAATCCAGAGTCTTGCGATGAATACAAAGCACACATGAGACCCAAAGCCACGTGGGGGGCTGGAACATTTAAATAGGCAAATTCCATGTGTCGATCATTTAAATTAAGTGATGAACTCTTGCAGATAACTCGCATCACAATCGCAACACACACGCGTCGCACACGCGAGCAAAAAGCATCGCACTTGCGTTGCACTCGCACCTAACGTGAACTAAAATCAGCTGAGTATTTTTCAGCCCAGTCGGACCGATTTTACTCGCATAGATGTGTTTCCACCCTTAATGTGTGTATTGGTTTCAACAGTTTTACAAAGAAGAATTCCTAAACACTTATTTTAGGACTCACCTTATGAGAATGATCCAGTAAGCCACAGGTGAGGGTAAACTCACAGTTCAAGACCTAGTGATGGCACAGCAGCAAGGGTTTGGACAATGGGCTATTCTGGACAGTAAGCCAACAAATGGAGCAGGATGTACAAGATAGAGTCAGGAGTGTAGACAAGCACAGGAGAGCAGATAAAAGGTTAAACCAGGGACCACACCAACATTGTGTTGCTTCATATAGTCTCTCATACCAATTTTTCAACTCGTACCATGTATCAACAATTTGTTACTCTCTACCACAGACCCTGCACTTAAGGGCACTGCTTCTACAATCTAAATCCAACTTCTCAACGATTTTGTCCACATATTTATTTGGTCCAAAGTTACTGTCATATAGGTAGTCTTAAGGGTGCTTTACACGCTGTGACATCGCTACCGATATATCGTCGGGGTCACGTCGTTAGTGACACACATCCGGCGCCAGTAGCGACATCGCAGAGTGTGACACCAACGAGCGACGATCAACGATCGCAAAATCGTTCAAAAACGGTGATCATTGACACGTTGCTCCTTTTCTTAATATCGCTGCTGCCACAGGTATGATGTTCGTCATTCCTGCGGCATCACACATTGCTATGTGTGACACCGCAGGAACGACGAACATCTCCTTACCTGTGTCCACCGGCAATGAGGAAGGAAGGAGGAAGGAGGTGGGCGGCATGTTACGTCCCACTCATATCCGCCCCTCCGCTTCTATTGGCCGGCCGCTTAGTGACGCCGCAGTGACGTCGCTATGACGCCAAACGCACCTCCCCCTTGAGGGAGGGATTGTTCGGCGATCACAGCGATGTTGCTGACAAGGTATGTGCGTGTGACGCTGCCATAGCGATAATGTTTGCTATGGCAGCGAGCACCAAATGTCGCACGAACGACGGGGGCGGGTGCTATCGCACTTGACATTGCTAGCAATCGCTAGCGATGTCGCAGCGTGTAAAGCACCCTTTAGTACAAAGAAAAAGACAATCAAGCGCATTCAATAAATTCTCAAACCAACAATTGGGCAGTCTTCCCTCCTTGTCCAACAGTCTCAAATGCTTCTTTTTTGACACTATGTTCTCCACCCATGACCCCTTTAAATTAGCTGTGCAAAGCATTATTGACCTACCATAGGATTGTTGCAGCAAATATACATACCCTGATCTAGTTACAACTAGTGATGAGCGAACCCGTGGATAACCAAACCAGGAACCAGCACGGGAAAAAAAATCAGGATCAGAAACTTGACTCTGAACTTAACCCCAAACAACGAACCCCATAAAAGTCAATAGGGATGTGATATTCGGGGCTGTAAAATGGCCGTGATAAGCGCTAGGAGGCTGCAAATGGAAGTTGAATGGTAGTAAGAGCAGGACAGTTATACATACCGTGTTTTCCGGATGATCATGCTGCAGTCAGAATCTCCCAAACAGACCCGCTAATAAAAGTCCATGAATATCGCTGCTTCCACCGCTCACCCTTTGTGCCAGCGCCTGTGATTGGTTGCAGACTGCTGTACACGCCCCCCCCACCCTGTGTCCGCGTCTGTTAATAATTCCAGTCAGTTTCCTGTATAGTAGTGTAAAAAGAAATAAATAATAATAAAAAAAAAAAAATAAGTAGGCTCCTGCAATATTTTGATAGCCAGCCTGGGTAAAACTACAGCTGCAGGCTCTAGCCCTAAATTGTGAGCTTTACAGTGGTGGAATATCAAAATAGAGAGGGGAAAATAGATGTAGAGTCCCCCCATTTTTAATATTCAGCCACTTAAAAGCAGACAGGTGGGAGCTGGTAATATCAGGATAGGAGGCAACATGGATAATGGCCCCTCCATCCTAAAATTACACATTAGATGCCATAATTCCGTGCTTTACCCTGCTCATCACGATTGCTCTGGTGCAGTGGCAATAGGAGTAATATAAGGGGTAAATGACAGCTACCATCAAGCTCTAGATTAGTAATGAAAGGCAACTATGAGACTCCCCCCAATTACTAACCCTGTAAGTGAAAAGATAAAAAAAACAAACACAGGACATTTTCTAGAGCCTTTGCTCTAACAGTAATGTAGGAACTATCTATATATCCAGTGTCAAATGACGAACCTGAGTGGAAGTTGTTTATTTGAATGATAAGTTAAGGGTTTTATTGGTAACATTTTGGGGTACAGGAGATTTTTTTATTAGTTTCAATATAAGGTTGAGATCACATTCTTGTGTTGTACGTTGAGCACATATGTTGGGGTTTCTGTGTAAATAAACCAAATATATGATTCAGACTAAACCCCCAAAGGAACCACTACCTATTATGACCGTTTGGTCACCGTTTTGCATCTGTTCTGATGCTATCCATATTTTTTAGGTGTTTACAGTACTGTGGAACTTCAGGAACTTTAAAGGCTCCCTTAAAGGCTCATTTAAGGTTTTCGGGCCTCACAGCTGCTGGAAGACCTGGTTACTGTGAGCTTGGATAAGCTTGTAGGTTACCAAAGCACACAGCCACCAAGTCTTGCAGCAGCTGTCAACATGGTAACTTTAAGGGAGCTTTTAATGGAGTCTTTAAGCTTCCTCGAGTTCCCTGCTGTTGAGACACCTGGAGACTGTGAACTACTCCTCAGCAGTTCAGCAAAACGGCAGCGAGTTCAACTGAGTTCACTGAGGGAACGCAGGGGAGCCCCAAAGTCTGAACTACAGTGACCTGACTGCCAGATTGCCAGACTGCTGGGCCGCAGTGTCCCACAATCCGGCAATCCGGTAGCAGGTTTACTGGTGGTCACAATTGGTAGCGTGGGAACCTAGCTGTGAACTCCGGTGACTGTGACCCGCAGTCTGTCCCAGTAGCTGCAGTAGTTGTTGCGTTTTCCATCACTGCAGCTTCTAGATGTAGCAGAGGGATCGTCAAAGGACATTGTGTGGATTACGTTGGACCTGCTGGGGTGTTTTGGTTGGTAAATAAATTAGTGAAAGAGGGTCTGGATTTTTATTATTATTTAAAATAAAGGGTTTTTGTGTTTGTGTTTTTTTTCTTTATATTAAAAGGGTTAGTAATGGGGGATCTCATAGACACCTCTCAATTACCAACCCAGGGATTGATGGCAGCTGTGATTTCTGACAAATCACAGCTGACATTAAACCCATATATTACCCCAATTGCAACCACACCACAGCAATTGGATGACCTGGGTAAAGCTCCACAATTGGTGCATCGCATTGTGACGACGTGGGCCCCGAGCGTATGGGGGACCATGTGTCAGGTAGCAGGATTGAGTCACACAGGAGCACTTATCACTTCAAATGTCCATGCGGTTTATTTAAGCCTGTCATAAGCCGCTATTACAGTTCCTTTAAACATATTTCAGCAACATGCCACTATCCCCAGTCAGTTCCAACAGGGAGTAGATCCACAAGGCTTCATAAACACACAGGGTCTCTGTGCAGGCATCACATACCTTTACTCACTGACCCGGTCCGGTTCACTCCATGGAATCTAAATCTATTCCACCCAGGAGATTTAGCAGTCTCCCCATACACTGACTCCGGTCAGTGTTGCACTGTTCTCAGAGGCTTCTTACACACAGCCTCCCACACTCCCCACATGGACTCACCATGTGCTCCAGCAGGGCCGTTTCCTTAAAATAAAAAAAAGTAAAAAAACCCAAAAGTTTCAAAAATTAAAACAAATAAAAAACCTAAAAGTTCAAATCACCCCTATTCGGTTAAGAAAATAAAAAATATACACATATTTGGTTTTGCCACATTTAGAAATGCCCGATCTATCAAAATATAAAATCAATTAATCTGATCGGTAAACGGCATAGCGGCAAAAAATTTAAAAACGTCAAAACTACGTTTTTTAGTTGTCGCAAATTTTGCGCAAAATGTACTAACAGGTGTCTGCGCAAACATGGTACCATTAAAATCATCAGCTCGAGGTGCAAAAAATAAGCCTTCACTGAGCCCCATATCACGAAAAATGAGAACACTGCAGGTCACGGAATATAACACAAAAAAAACTGCGCCACTTTTTTGTACAAACTTTTGAATTTTTTTTAACCCCTTAGATAAAAGTAAACCTATACATGTTTGTTGTCTACGAACCTGAGGTATCACACCAACACATCAGTTTAACCATATAGTGAACACAGTGAATGAAATATCCAAAGAACAATCATACAATTGCACTTTTTTTGAAATTTTTCCACACTTGGAATTTTTTGGCCATTTTCCAATACACTATATGGTAAAACATATGGTTTAAATTAAAAGTACAACTCATCCCACAAAAAAGCAAGCCCTTATATGGCAAGAATGACATAAAAATAAAAAACTTACAGCTCTTGGAAGAAGGGGAGCAAAAACAAAACAGAAAATCGCCTGGGGGTGAAGGAGTTAATATTCGTGTGAGTAACGAGTAGTGCCAAATATATTACTCATCACTAATAATTATCCAACAGATATGGTATTATTCGGATTATACTATGTACGTTAGTTTTCCACAGAAGGTTTATTTCCAACTTCATAGATGAGTATTGTTGGATAGTGTTATAATTTAACCCCTTAAGGATTGGGTAATTTATCATTTTTGTGCTTTCATTTTTCCCCACCTTCTTCCAATAGCCATAATTTTTTGTTTTTCCATTCACTAAGTTGTATGAGAACTTGTTTTTTGTACGATGAGTTGCAGATTTGAATAACATTCATTTTACCATATGAAGTACTGAAAAAAAAAGAGAAATAAAATCCTACTGCTGTGAAATTGCAAAAAAAAATCTATTTTGCTATTGCTTTTTCAGATTTTGTTTTATGGCATTGATTTCTCTGTAAAATTTACCTAGGAGCCTGATTTGCCAGGCCAATATACAGCAATACCAAAATGGCATAGGTTTATTTTTTACTTAAGTTGTGACAAAATATTCATAAATTTGTTAAAAAAATAAATTTTGTATGTGTTGTCATTTTCCCAGACTGTGCAGGCAATTTAAATGGCTAAAGGGCCCATTACACGCAACAATTTATCTGACGATCGCATGTGCGACGTGACACGCCCAGATCGTATTTATGATTTGCCGGTATCGCTTATAGGTCATTTATTTGCTGTCACACGTAACGATCTCAAAATGGACGCATCAGCGATCATCGATATATTTTTGGACCCAGGCGGTCGTTTGAATGTTGTTCGATGTTGGCAGGGTGTCAAACGGAGCAATATGTTGGCTGCTTCCCCAAAGCGAACAATTTTTTAAAAATGAACGACGTGTCAACGAGCCACGATTTTCATCCTATTTGTGATCGTTCAGAGTCGCTCGTAGGTGTCACACACAACAACGTCGCAAACTATCTCCCGATAAATTGTAGCATGTAACGGGCCCTTAACAACAGTGATCAGAGCTCAGCTCTGGTTGCCACTGTTAGACATTGAAGTCGAGAAGAGCTGTGGAAAGTTGTAATGGATGCACCAATCCTGGGGGCTGCAGGCTGCTATTTTTAGGCTGGGGGGCCCAATAACTGTCGCGGGCGGCGGGGCGCTGCGCTCGCTAACGTTCGGTTCCGGCGCTGCTGCTGCTGCTCGGTGGCTCGAGCGGTGGGCCGGATCCGGGGACTCGAGCGGCGCTCCTCGCCCGTGAGTGAAAGGGGGTGGTTTGTTTGGGGATTTAGTCCGTGACTACACCCACGGGTTGTGTTGAAGATGGGCACCACCGCTGCTGGTGACGGGGATCCCGGGAGCGATGGTAGGGAGCAGCTGGGATGTTGTTTTTCCCCCTCCGAGGGTAGGGGTTGGTGGTCCCGGGGCCCGGTGGTGTGACGGGGAGGCAGGGTCGGTGAGGTGCAGGGTTGCAGGGGCAGCGCGGCGCGGTGCCGGATGGCATGGGTGTACTCACTCAGCAATTGATGCACAAAGTCTCCGGTAAACCAAATGGCTGGATGGACGGGTCCCGCAGCCGGCTGCAGTGTCTCTCTCCCTGGACAGGTGATGGCGGCTGTCTTTCCCTGCACCTTTGTGTACTGTCTTGACTACGATAGGTCCCCAACGGTAGTCCGCTCCCCGGTGTATGGATACCGGAGGAGCCCGTTTTGCCCACAGGCGCTAAACGCGTCTCTAGCCGTTGGCGGTGGCTGTATACCCTCACGGTGCGGACAGTTGCCTTCTAACGGGTCTTTGGTTGTTAGGAAACCCTTGAGGTTCCTGTCACACTCGGATTTGACTGTTGACGGCGGCTCCAAGCCTAGTCGGGGTCCGATGGCCCGGCCTGTGTGTGCTAGCTTCACTTTGCTCCCCGGTCGGTACCGGTGGGCCACCGCCCGACCCCGGTCCTACGGTTCCGCGTTGATCCACCACTCCTGCAGACAGTCACCACCGTTATAAGCACGACATATAAAACATAAGCATTCTTTTCAGGTCACCTTAACGTTGCACAAATAAACATTTTTAATCACAGACGGAAGGACGGATGGATGTGTTCCGCTCTCCCACCCAAGCAACCTAGCCCTGATGCTGCCCCTAAGAAGTGGGCAGCACCCTTTGACCCCAGTCCAGGTTCAGGCTGCCCAAGCGGGAACGGGTACGGTTACTCGCACCCGACTGTCACTTCAGGGGGCCCCACGTCCAGGGGGACCCCTGACCCCCGGAGGATGGCCACCGGTCCAGGTGGTGGCCGGGCCCCAGCCTACTCTGCTGTGGGCCCTTCCTCCAATCTGCCTCTCCGGAGGCGGCAACGGTATCCATCCCACAACATTATTTACAGGCCCACTAGTTCGTGGGTGGCCTGCCAGTTCTCGGCCATGTTCATGAGCAGTTTCTCATGTGGGTGGTAAACACAGAGAGTCCCTCCGGGGACAACTTGCCGGCAATGGCCGGGATAATCACTGGTTGCTGATCAGGTGAAACTTCGATTATTAGTGCTGATTTAACGGTAAACACGGTGCTGGGGGTCCCAACGGGGACAACAACTTCTCTTTTCCTCATCTTTAAACAGCAATCCCGCGGCACAGCTGCCGTTGCTGCTGCTCCCGGTGTGGAGCACCTTCTGCTTGCTCCGGTTCAGGCGGTGTGGGGGATGGGCCCAGACAGAGTCCCTCCGTGCCGGCTACGACCGGTACCTTTGATAATGAGGGACCCCGCTGTGACGTGGCCTGCCCTGCCTCCTGGCAGCTGCATCCCCGCCATGCCTCAGCCGAGGCCCGGGGTCTGGGAGCGGTTGACGGGACTTGCGGTGCTGGCCTCTGGTTGAGGATCGCCTCCGCTGCGGCTGGGCGGACTGCCGGGGTCGTCGTCATCTCCGTCGCAGTCGGGATGGAAGCCGGGACGGGTGCCAGAGCGGTGACAAAGGTAAGGCCCAGGGGTCGCAGGTGCGGGCCCTCTCCCTCAGACGCTGCGGGCTCCACTACCAGTGACAGGGGTAACGGGTCGGTCGGGGCGTTGGCCGCGGGCATGGGCAGTGAGGGAGGTAGCGTGGTGGACGGCAGCAGGCCGGGCCCCTCAGCCGTATCGACCGATCCCTCGGGGACATAGGGGCGTGGGTCGCTTTCCCGCTTCTCTCAGACCACCTCCACTTCGGATACCCAAACGGTTGCGGCCTTCATCTCTGACGTCACTTCGCCAGCATGAAGTGGACTTGGGCCTGGAGCTCCTGGCACATCTTGCGGCTGGATCCAGGAACGTGTTTCAGCAGAGTCCTGGCGTCCCTGGCTGCAGCGCTAGTTACATGCCGCCGCGGCTGCGACCGCCGCTTCTCCGACGGCTCCGTCGGGCGCAGACATCTTTTTCCCGTCCCCCCTTGGTTCTCTTTAGCACTTCCGCTTTGGGGGCGGGGCTTCGCTTTTCGCGCCTTCCCTGCTCGGGGAAGACGCTCGAGCGGGAAATCTTCGCGCCAAAGATGGCGGAACTTCAAATTTTTCGGCCGGACGCCGCCGGCGGGGACTGCAAGGCGCACTTCTACCGGTAGGTAGATTGGTTCTATCCTGTTCGTGACGCCAAGTTGTCGCGGGTGGCGGGGCGCTGCGCTCGCTAACGCTCGGGTCCGGCGCTGCTGCTGCTCGGTGGCTCGAGCAGTGGGCCGGATCCGGGGACTCGAGTGGTGCTCCTCGCCCGTGAGTGAAAGGGGGGGGTTTGTTTGGGGATTTGGTCTGTGACGCCACCCACGGGTTGTGGTGAAGATGGGCACCACCGCTGCTGGTGATGGGGATCCTGGGAGCGATGGTAGGGAGCAGCTGGGATGTTGTTTTCCCCCCTCCGTGGGTAGGGGTTGGTGGTCCCGGGGCCCGGTGGTGTGACGGGGAGGCAGGGTCGGTGAGGTGCAGGGTTGCAGGGGCAGCGCGGCGCAGTGCCGGATGGCACGGGTGTACTCACTCAGCAATTGATGCACAAAGTCTCCGGTAAACCAAATGGCTGGATGGACGGGTCCCGCAGCCGGCTGCAGTGTCTCTCTCCCTGGACAGGTGATGGCGGCTGTCTTTCCCTGCACCTTTGTGTACTGTCTTGACTACGATGGGTCCCCAACGGTAGTCCGCTCCCCGGTGTATGGATGCCGCTGGAGCCCGTTTTGCCCGCAGGCGCTGGCCCTTGGGTCTCTAGCCGTTGGCGGTGGCTGTATACCCTCACGGTGCGGACAGTTGCCTTCTAACGGGTCTTTGGTTGTTAGGAAACCCCTGGGGTTCCTGTCACACTCGGATTTGACTGTTGACGGCGGCTCCAAGCCTAGTAGGGGTCCGATGGCCCTGCCTGTGTGTGCTAGCTTCACTTCGCTCCCCGTTCGTTACCGGAGGGCCACCGCCCGACCCCGGTCCTATGGTTCCGCGTTGATCCACCACTCCTGCAGCCGACCACCACCGTCTGCCAACTTTGTTGTCAGTGCCTGGGCCACAAACCCAGACACTCTCCACTTCACTCCTCTCACTTCAACCTTCTGGACTCAACTCCAAACTCTATCTGGCTGCTTTTCCCGCCTCCAGGCCTGTGAACTCCTCGGTGGGTGGGGCCATCTGCCTACCTCCGCCCCACCTGGTGTGGACATCAGACCCTGGAGGGAGGCAACAAGGGTTTTGTGTTTGGCTAATGTTACTGTCTAGTGGGGGTGGGGGTGTGTGTGTGTTACCTGTGACGACCTGGCTAGTCCAGGGCGCCACATAAGCATGTGAATACCATTCCCCAGCTGTTGGCTTTATCATGGCTGGGTATCAAAATTGGGGCAGACCGCACACTGTTTTTTAAAATGATTTAGATTACAAAAAACCCCCGCATGCAGTTCCTTTTATTTTAATACAAAGCCAAGATAAGCACATGGCAGGGGCTGCAGCTTTTATCCGTATGTTTTATCTGTGCTGGGTATCATAATATGTGGGGACCCTACACCAATTTTTTAATTTATTTATTTTTACACCACAATAGTGACCTGCAGGCAGGGTGTGTGATTGCAAGAAGTCACATGCTATCACACAGGCTGGGGGCATGTTTGACTGCAACTAATCACAGATGCCAGGACTTGCGGTAGGTGGGGGAAGCAGGGAATATGGATGGGCAATAATGAGCGGTCCCGGAATAAGAATGATTGGCCACAGGAGCAGTTACAGTTGCGCCGAAGACTCGGCAAGTATAGCGCGCTTGCTCCAATCCCCCTATCCCTTCTACTGGGACAGTTCTGATTTTTTTAAGTCCCGTTAGTACCACCGATCGCGATATCTGCGAGTTCGCCCATCACTAGTCCTGAGCAATTCACACACAAGCACTCACATACATGTACATGACATTGCTTTAATGGGCTAATGTTTATTAAAGTCTGCAGCAATTTTTGAGAGATTAATACTTTACTTTTTTTGTTTATAGCTCATTGCTTAGTACACCGACCACCACTGTTTGAACATGTGCAGTGCTTACAAGCTCTCTTGTATTGCACTTGCATGCATTACTTTGGAGCAGACCAGGATCACTGAGGCGCATTGCTAGGTTCCCATTTTATCCAGTTACAGTGCAGTGCTTATAAGCAAGAATGCAGCAGTGGTCAGTCTTCCCAGCAACGAGCTGGAAACCAAAGAAAGAAAAATTGTTAATATCTCAAAAATAAAGGCAAATTTTAATAAAACAGGAAACTGCAGAAAGACTTGCTTTTACAAGCACTATCAAAAAATACCCAACTAGAAATAGTGTCTTTAATTATTTTTTCTATAAGACTAATGAAACAGAGAAGTCTAAATATAATAATATGATACAAAACAGAATTCATTTGTGTCTGATGTCATGGTAAACAGGTAACACTGATGGGTGGGGACGTTTCAAATTTCTATTCAAGCCCCTAAAATTCCTATTGGTTCATAGTTCGCAAGGAACTTTTCTTTTCTCTGACCCTATTTAAAGGCCTGCATGTCCATTAATAAAGGAGAAGTCCTGAATACACCATACAAGGCTGTGCTGTATTGATTTCCCAAGCGCGCTTAAAACAAATCTTATTAATATGGAGTTCAAAAGGCATAGAAGGAGTATATTTTGCTCACACTAATATACATACTACAATCATAGGGGACATTGATACATAATGCCAAGAAGTGTACAAAATATTAAAATATCCCTACACCCTGTTAATGTTTCTACTCAATTATATTTATTTTCTTTAACGTTTGAAACAGAATTAGAGATTTAAGAAGTAAAGCCAGAGCATGTAATCTGTGCATGCTAAGTGCAACCGTGACAGAACTGAAACCAAAGAGAAGAGAAAGTGTTTCTAATTTGTGATTAGAGGAGTTTACATGATGCTCCAGACCTTTCATGCGCCTATGAGGGATGAAGCCAAACATTTCATGAGAGGTTAGTCAGCTTCATTTATCATCATCCTGAAGGGAAGTACATAGCGGAATTTTCTAACTGCCAGCATCTAGATATTGACTTTGTAGTGAGAATAACTGCTGTTTAATGACTTTGCCATGAAAGCATAGTTAATCATCGAGACTTTTTGTAATCCTCAAAGGAGGGATGAAATATTTTGTGTCCAAATTTAAGGTGAAAAATGAATTGAATATTTGTTTACAGTTTATAGAACTGGACAATAATCCAGTGTGCCACAGCATAAAAAAGTGCTGAGCGACCTATGCTGCCATCTAATCACCAAGTGGCTCCAAGTCCTCACAGGTCAGCCGCACTGGGAAATCTCACCTGTCCTAGGTATTACACACTTCATTCCCATGAATTATTATCCTGTGAATGATTACTTGTATATTGTGAGGATTTATAAACATTTCTACCATTTAGAGATCACTACTACTATTATAAAATGTAAGCTATTTAAAGGTTCTACAGACTTTTAAGGTGAAAATAGAGACTTTTTGGCCTAAAGCCATGACCCATATCTTCCCACATCAATAGGTATTTGCAACAGCAAATTAGGTTTTCAACCTCATATAATTAATTAGCGGGACACAGACATGTCACAATTAAGCTCCATTTACAGTGTGAAAAAATCAAAACTGTATATTAAATGACCCAACAACCTTTGTTGACCCAACTAGCCCTCTGCGCCATGGGTCGTCTCAGTTGTAACTACATCACTGCTGAAATCATAGCTTTCAATCAGATATTATAAAGGCTGCTTTACACCTTTCAATTCTGCATACGATATCGTATGCGATGTGACACGCCCCCATCGTATGTGCGACACGTTCAATTTGTTGACCGTGTCGTACAAACGATTAACCCCCCCATCACACGTATTTACTCTTCCAAACGACCTCGATGTGGTCTCGAACATCCACTTCCTGGAGTGGGAGGGACGTTCGGCGTCACAGCAACGTCACGTGGCAGCCGGCCAATAGATGCGGAGGGGCGGAGATGAGTGGGACGTAAACATCCCGCCCACCTCCTTCCTTCCGCATTGCCGGCGGGAGCAGCGGGACGCAGGTAAGATCTGTTCATCGTTCCCGGGGTG
The DNA here is from genome assembly GCF_048569485.1 of Anomaloglossus baeobatrachus. Classification (NCBI taxonomy): domain Eukaryota; kingdom Metazoa; phylum Chordata; class Amphibia; order Anura; family Aromobatidae; genus Anomaloglossus; species Anomaloglossus baeobatrachus. The sequence goes on from NC_134356.1 coordinate 471,213,828, forward strand.
TCACACACTGCAATGTGTGGTACCTCGGGAACATTGAACAACCCGACGTGCAATTTTATGGAAATGAACAACGTGTATGCGATGAACGGTTTTACGTTCAATCACAATCGCACATAGCTGTCACACGCTACAACAACACAAACGATGCCGGATGTGCGCCACTTACGACATGACCCCGCCGACACATCGTTAGATTTGTTGTAGCGTGTAAAGCCCACTTAAGAGTTCATAAAAGTGTGACAACTCATAGAAACAATATATACAATGGTAAAAATTACTTTTCACATCTTTTCCATTTTTTCAGATATCGGGTAGTGAATGATCCTTTACTATAGAGTATAACATATTGTAACACTGGTACAATTGGTACAACAATGCTCATATTTAACTTATGTAAGTTTTAGGACATAAGTCAGTATTTATTCCAAATATTTTTACTTTAAACCATTTAATTGATATCATGTAACAATTTCTCCAAAATTAATTAAAAAAAATCAGCTCAGACTGGAAGAACTTTCTATATTTTTGTGGATTTTTATAACCTGGTTGTTCTCTGAAGTAGTGCCGTATACAAAGTGTTTAGTAGGGGAGATATCACGTAATATTTTCACATGTACAAAATTATTACTAAATAGAAGGAATGATAATAACAAAAAAATACCTTGACTAATATGAGCAATGCTGTTGCCCTGACCTCTGTTCATATACAAAGGGCCAATGAAATTACATTGAGAATGGAGATGCTGCCTGGAGATCCCCATGGAACAACTTCAATCCTTGACAACACCTTCAGAACTTCCATGCAGCAAACATATTTGTGATTTTTTTTTTTAAAGCCTTGATTCTATAGATATTAATCATCTTCCAAAATTTACAAAGTTATACCTTATAATATCAATTATTAGCTATGCAATTAGTACAACATTCGTCACAGAAATTAATAAACTACTTCAATTCCGAATTTGCTGAACTCAATGCTAGTAAGCCACTTGGAAGAATTGGGTAAAGTAAAGTGGCAATCTACTAATGATACATAATGACTTAGAACCCAGAAGTTTTAGTTTGGGCTGTCCTCTTACAGTTTTGGAAACATCTGGAATTTACTGGATTTTCTAGATTTTGTATGTTAGATAACTCCATCAATAATACAGAATCATGTCCACAATCTAACACCTGAACACATAGACAATGTTCACATACAGTAAATTTTGCAACAGTTAGAGAAATATAAAAACAGTATTAATAACCTGTACTCCTCGAATGATTCCTGCATCTCGTCCTCCCCAAAAGAGTTCCACTCAAGGTCATTGTTCTGGTTCTGCTCGCGCTCCAGTAGCTCGGAGGTAGGCCTCATCTTCTCTTCGGCCAGGAAGTCAGGTAGACCTTTCTGCATCTGATCTGGGGAACAAGAGGTTTGCTCTGTATAATCTGTAATGCATCTAAAGGGTTTGAGCTCTTTGATGTGATGCGAGCTCTAAAGATAGTACGTGGTACTGATTGCTTTGTGTTCAGCTGCTCAAGCTGTATATAAAAAAAACCTTTTATGAAATCATTGTGACACCAGGGTAAATTAATGTCAGATTGAATATGAATAGCCAAGCGAGAGATGTGATTAAACAAAGTGAAGTGCTTGATCTGAATGTTATTTTTATTCGAAAGCCTCAGAGTATACCAATAAAAAATATAAGGAACAGAAAAGGCAGTGAAAGAGAAGTGACATACATGATGTTGTCATGTCTCATCCAGTGACCCCATACCACAAGTCCAAGAATAATTCAAGAGTAATTTCTACAACAGCATACAACTTTAGTCACTATCTGATCACAGGTGAGACATGTCGCTGCTTTATTCAAATAGGTTCTTACTCAGTTTTTGCTCAATTTTTATATGTATTTATTTTTTCCTTGTCACTTTTTGGTCAATATAAAATGTATGTAATCTCATCAGCAAATCAAGTAAGTAATAATCTGACAATTTAAACAGATTAGGAGATGTGTAACCTGGTCATCGATGAGGGAACATCTCACAGACATTTGTGGTTAGTTGGATACATGTTGCTCCCATTCATGGGAATCAAGGTTAGGCTGCAGTCATATTAGCGTATGACTTCCGATGCGAGAGCAACGGATGTGACATGCTAATGACCCCCGGCTCAGGCTTTGCTGCGAGCCTGAGCCGAGTGTCATGCGACTGTGACTTGATCTTGCAATCGGGTCACAGCTGCGAAGCTGAGAGCGGGCACTGCGGGGGAGAGGGAGGGGTTAATCCCCCCATCTCCTCCATTGTCAGCATGTGTGTATATCGCACTTCACTAGCATAACATCTGAGTGAAGTCCAATGTTTCTCTCGCACCCATTCACTGGAATGGGTGCGAGTGATATGGCTCTTGCAGAAAATCGCAGCATGCTGCGATTTTTTACTCAGTCCAATTAGGGCTGAGAAAAAACTTGCAGATCTGAGCTGCAGCATTGTCTAGATTTTTTCCCACATTGCACTCATCCGATTTATACGCTCGTGTGAGTGCACCCTTACAAAGATATTTTAGCTGCTCAATAGTCCAATGCTATTTTTGTGTTGTTACAACTTTGGGATGAGGAAATAAATCAACTAATCTCTGCCATAACAGTTCTGACTGGTTATTGTGGGATAAGGTATCTAACCCCATGCCAAGCGTATTCAAGGAAGGAGTAATGTTGGCCATGTCGGCTGATTTCATGGTTGGTAAAATACCTTGGTCTGCATAAGAATGGCATGCTTTAAAATGACAAATTATTATTTTAGGTCTTGATTTGTGTCCTAGGCTGATGTTTGACATGACATATTTTCAAGAATTGCCGACAACTACACCCAGCAAACATCAATCAAAGCAGATCCACTATTCCACATACGGGGCTTACTGGTTGGTGTTTGTCCCGTTTGTGTCACAGAATGTTCCCTAATTCTATTGACCTGCATGGCTGGCCTTAGAGTAGTTTATTAGGAAGGGAAAGTATAATTTATGCATTTGGCAAATCATTGGTCAGTTTAGGAAAGGAAATGCTGATTGAATAAGTATGTTCAATGAGTTCAAAATGTCTATGGATTAGAATTACTCAATTAATAAACTGATAATTCTCCTTTAAGATCATAGTAAGAGTTACAGACCTGATCATATTCATATTATTCTACATTATATTCATGTCTTCTTTCTCATATACAGAATTATACTTTTATATTATGTATACTGCCCCCATCTTTCAACTTGCTTGGAATTTCTATGGTTACTAAACTCCGGCTGCAAGATATAAAAATGTCTTCATTACCACTGTGTTAGTATCTATGGAGACTGATGAGGACATCATTGAGTCTGTATCATATGTGGACAGAAATTAGAGAAAGTATTTATCAGTTGTGTGTAACAACACTAATAACCTATAAACTTGAAAAATCTGCCTATTACCTTTAGAAGAGATTAGTTCAGTTTCTCCTTTATTCATTACCTCAGTTTCTCCCATCAGTTTTGGGTTCATATTCAGAATTGCTCTGATTACAACCAAGAGCGAATAGGAAAATGATTTTGTAATTATTAGCTTCTAAACATTCAGAGTATATAATCACCATTGGTTATAGACTTACATGTTTCTGGTACATACATACTCATAGTCATAGTCTATAACTAAGGGACATGTCTGCCATAAACGTGAAAGTCTCTAACCAGTGGTGATTATATTTTTTATACCCTTTTAACCTTTTTACGACCAAGGACGTACCAGTACGTCCTTGGTCATATAGCGGTAATCACTGCTGGCTGCTACAGTAAGCTGGTGGTGATCCCTGCACATGGCTGCTGATTTGAATAGCAGACATATGGGGCTATGAGGCGCGGGTAGATTTGCGATCCACCCGCGCCTGTCTGCCACTTAAGTAACAATGTGAAAATGTGACAACGCAATTTAAATGGCCGCGGCAGGGATCTCGCCAGTTCCCCACCATTTTGCAGGCCCTGTGATGTGAAAACGGGGAGCCGATGGTTGTCATGGTAGCGATGGGTCATGAGATGACTCCTGTAGCTATCATGACATATTTCCTGTGCGAGCCGACAGAGTGTCGGCTTTCACAGGAACGCGATGCTACTCTGATCAGCAGTATTGAACAAGCAATCAGACTGTGCAGTGATAAAGTTCCATAGGGAGACTAGTAAAATTAATTAAAAAAAGTTTAAAAATATGAAAATTGAAAATAAATTAAAAATTAAACAGTTAAAAAAATAAAAAATATACACACATTTGGTATCGCAGAGTTGAGAAAAGTCTATCAAAATATAAAATCAATTAATTGGACTAGTACATGGCGTGGCAAGAAAAAAAAAACACCAAAATTACGTTTTTTTTTGGTTGCACAAAACCTTTTTAAAATGCAATAACAGGTGCTAAAATGTAGCATTTGCACAAAAATGGTATGATTAAAAATGTCAGCTCAAGGCACAAAAATAAGCCATCACTGAGCCCCAGATCCTGAAAAATGAGAACGCTGAACACTACAGGCCTCAGAAAATGGCGACAAAAGAGCTACTCTTTTTTGGACAAACTTCAGATTTTTTTAACCCATTAGATAAAAGTAAAAGTATGTTTCGTATCTATGAACTTCTACCGACCTGAGGCATCACACTGACACATCAGTTTTACCATATAGTGAACACGGTGAATAAAATATCCCAAAAACAATCGTGCAATTGTACGTTTTTTGCAATTTTACCGTACTTGGATTTTTGTTCTGTTTCCAGTACACTATATGGTAAAACTAAAGGTTTCATTCAAAAGTACAACTTGTCCTGCAAAAAACAAGCTCTCTTATGGCAAGATTGATGGAAAAAAATATAAGGTTACAGCTCTTGCAAAAAGGGGAGCAAAAAACAAAAATGAAAAACGGAAAATCCCCCAGGGGTAAAGGGGTTAATGGATTTCTAATAAAGAAGAAGCAAAGCTTATATGCTTTCAGTAGTTGTGCTGTTAATTCTTTTTCTCCAATTGTTTAATTTTACTGGTCTGCAACGGAACTGACACCCAAGATTACCAGGGATAATTTTTATATGGACTGTTTTGGATAACACAGCAGCTTTCCCAATACCCCTGTTTTCTCATGGTCTGTATTGGGTATACAATCTAAGGCCCCCTTCACAAGTCCATGTCTCCGGTACATGCTAGGTCCGTGCCCACATGTACCGGAGACACGGGCACATGTAAACCCATCAAAATCAATGGGTTTATGTGCACCCACGTGTTTAGCCATTGGCTTGTGCCTCCGTGTGGAGCACACGTGAGCCCGTGTGCTCCACACAGATGCATGTCCGTATTTCTCCGGCAGCACAGGTGTCACGTGGCCCGCACACGTACCACACGGAAGTAGTGTGGATGCGGGCCCACGTATCACACGCCGAAGAAACATACGTGTCATTTTAAAAATAAGAAAAACACAAACTCACCTCCATGAGTCCTGCAGTCTCTGCCGCGGCTGTCACCTGCATCCGACCCCCAGTGAATTTGAATAACGCATCTTCTTCACTGGGGGCCGGAAGCAGCGTCAGCGGGGCGTGGCCTGTGCCGGACGCTGTCAGTCAGCACCACAGACAGCTCCGGAAGAAAAAGGTAAGGCGGGTCTTTCCGTTCTCCGTGTGTTATTACGTATAACACACGGAGAACACGCATGTGCCACAAACACGGCACACAGAGGGGAACACGGATCCTTGACACGTCCGTGAAACACGTGCGTGATTTTCACGGACGTGTGAAGGGGGCCTAAAGCTGGCTTTATACTAGGTGATCATGGTGTGATGTGACTTTTTCATCATATTTTATGATGACACAAAGTGTAAATGTGCACCCGCCATTGCTTTTGAATTTTTATTAGTATGTGTAAATCAAAATGAAGAAAAGGTACAAAATATGAAAGCGGTACAAAGCTTCCTGATATATATTGTCGCTGCTGCCATGTGCAAATGGTCTTAGGCTCCCAGCACACAGCTGTATTGCAAGTAGTGTATATTTAGTGCCACGGATTAGATTGAATCCTGTCCTGAGAGATCAGGATAAGATGCCACTTTTAGCACTAAATTTATGCCTTCATTAAATGAAGCCTAAACCAAAAAATCATTTATAAATATTTGATAAATATTCAATATCCAATGCATTTACTTCAACAGCAAATGTGATTGCACACTAGGAAAAAGTAGTATATGTACAGCCATGCTTATACGTGCATACAGTTACTATCATAATTATTCAACCCTCATTGCAAAAAAGGTTTATTAGTAAAATTTACACACATTCTGCTGTTTGAAATAAACCAAATCGGACAAAAAGAATTGAATAACACAACTAATATAATCTAGTTCTTTCTCCAAATTCAACACAAAATGCCACTTTCATTGCAGTCTCAGAATACAGTCTTCACAATAATCGACTTTAGTACTAGTACAGCATCTTTGGCCATTATGACCTGCTGCAAACATGATGCAAAGCCAGGTAACAGCTTCTGGCAAGTGTACCTGAAGAATCTTACTCCATTTATAATGAGCAATGGCTTCCAGTTCACTAATATTCATGGGTTGTAGATGTAGCGCCCCTGAGACTCTGGTCGCTACAGGGTACTGCAACTGAGTTAAGGAGCAGTATCTATCTGAGGTAAGTGACAGGTGATTTGCCGGTGCTCACACCAGACACATTTCACATGCAGTTAGGTGACTTCCCCATAAGGGGGAGTGGACTGGGATGGACAGGGAGAGTTAGCCATCCAGTAGTATGAGACTTCCCAGTCACCAGGACAACCACTGGGGGGCAGGTGCCACATGGGGTATAAGAAGAGGCAGCCATGACATATAGTGAGCTTTTTCCTGGAGGGACGTCCCCTAAGACCAGACTGGGAGCAGGAGAGCACCAGTGCTAGTGGGATGAGATACAGCTCATCTTTCTGCTGCAGAGCCTGGGGCTTGTGAGCAGGAGCTCAGCCCAGGTTCCTTCTGCCAGTCGCTGGATAGCGAGGACACACAGGACATTTACACTGACACCGGTAACCACTTGTAACTTGCACCGGATCACCAGAGACTTATCAGCAGTGAACCAGGACACTCTGAGGCAATCTCCTAAGCAGTGAGTAAAACACCTGAACCAGAGCTCTTGCTTCATTTCCATTATTTACCGGCGAGGCCGTCCCGCGCTTCGGCGCCTACGGCCCACTACCAGACAGCCGGCCACCCACCCAGGGCAACCACTCCGCCTGTAGCGAGTGACTACATTTTGGCTGCAATCAACATCGACCCCCGGTGAGAAGAACCCTGCAGTGGCAGCCCCCCTACGTGGCCGCACAGCACAGGTGGCATCACGACAAAAACTTTATTATCATTCCCCTGTAAATATCCCCCTTCAAGCAACCTCCAGGGTCACGGACCCAGGCAATAGCCAAACAGTGACATATCCCAGCAGTACACTGCCCGGGACCGAGTACCTAATAGCCCTGGGGCGAGTCAGTTTTCTGGAGCTGTGAACAGGATTGTACTAGACCAGTTAACACCGGATGATGTGCCCCTTATGGACTGTTTGTGTGCTTTGTGAAACTGCCGCCATTTTTGTGTGGAAAACTGAGTGGTTAAAAGGGTGCGAAAAGAAGCCCCGTCCCCTGGGAGTCACCAGGCTATGTGAGAGTGAAATCAGTGCAGGGAACCGGAGCCCTGCAGGAGAATGCTCCTGGAGAGAGAAGTGCACCAGGTCAATCTGAAAGGTGGACTGCGGAGAGGTTGGAGGAAGAGGCACAGCGGCTCTGCTATGTCATGCGGGCACAGCAGCTCCAGAAAATAGAGGAGTGGAGAGAAACGACTGTAATAACCTGCAGGTAACAGGATACGCAAGGACTGCACGGAACCACGGGGGTTAATCAATGCAAATTTAATAATGTATTGCACAACACAGGTGGAGGAAAAGTGAGGGAAGGGAGCACAGCAGTAGAGATAATGCAATATACATACAACTACTTTGAATAAATTGTCAAAGATAGGAAGCCTCAGATTGTACTCCCAAAAGCAAAACACAGAAATCCTTATTAAACAAAAAAACGCAGAGTCCTTGTTATCTTACTTGTATAACACAGTGCAGAGTCTTTTCCTATCTGTCCCTAACTAAAAGTAGTGTGCACACTTAACTGCAGGTTTCAGCGTGGGGTACCTCGTCACCGTTGGGGCCCGTATTCCGCCGGCAGACACCTCTAAAGTTCAGTCTTTGTCCCGGATCTGTAACTCGCACGTGCTGCCTGGCTCCTCGCTCTCCACATCCAGCCTCTTTGGATCGGTAATTTGCACGTGCTGTCTGGCCCCTCGCTCCACATCCAGCCTCTTTGGATCTGTGTCTTGGGGGGGGACACCACGCAACACTCTAAGGTACTTGGACCTCGGAAAACAGGGCAGACTGAGGCCTTCTATCTTACAGCCCACTCGAGCACACTCCACTCTGCAAAACACAGCCACAAGTAGACTCCTCCTCCTCCTGTTCCAGACTGAACCAGTCGCTCGAGCACTAGGACTTTTTGCCCGCTGTTCTCTGTTTTGACAGCAGGTGGCAGCATAACACAAGGAAGTCCACCAAACAGTCTTTTAACCTATATATATATATATATATATATAAATGTTAACAGGTCTTACATTTACCCCCCTCTTTAACCTCGGCCGTCCCGGCCGATACACTCTTGAGGCACTCTGCAAAGGGGCACACGGTGGCAACTCCTGCCCTGCTTCACAACCTGTTGCTTGGGAGCCAATGTCGTAAAACAGGATTCAGTGACAGAACACACAAATTCATCTGCCAAGTACCGATCAGGGGAAATACCAGCATTAGCCCGCTCAGTCCGGCGTGGCACCACAGCTAACTCACCAGACGTCGGCGCCGTATCAGGGAGTACAGTATTCCCGTCCCCATCTCTGGAGATTAGTGACTCCTGCTCTGCAGGGGTGGCACCTGTGTCTTGAAAGGATGGGGGTGTGGATCTCTCCCAGTCTGCTGGGTTGGTCGGGGCCTGCCACCATTCTTCATCGTCAGAGCCCTCTTCGAAGGTAACAGGAACAGGCACGGGCACCGTCTCCGAGGTACTTTGTCTGGTCCTGTCTTCTGAATAGCAGGGCCTCAGCATATTACGATGCAGGATGAGGGTGTCGCCTCTTCGCTCACCTCTCACTTCGTATACTGATCCGTGGGGAGAGATTCTTCTAATCACAATGTACGGCTCTGTTTTCCAGCGCTCACTCAACTTGTGTCTCGGGTGTTTCTCTGCAACTAGTACTCGGTCTCCTGGCAAGAACGGGGCTTCACACACAGGTTTCCGCTGCGGGTGTGTCTTTTCTTGCAACCGCTTGGTGACAATTCGATGGATAGTCTCCAGCCGCCGACGGTGACAGTCAACCCAGGAACCTACGCTCTGACCTTCACTGATCTCGGGGGGAGCCAGGTTGAGCTCTTCTATGCCTCTTCCGGCTCTTCCAAACAGTAGTACGTATGGGGTGTACCCAGTGGTGGAGTGGACACGATTATTGTACGCCCACACGAGTTCTGCGAGATAGCCGGGCCAGTGATTCTTACGATCATCCTCCAACGTGCGTAGCATTTGTAGGAGGGTCCGGTTAAATCTCTCGCAGGCTCCGTTGCCCTGTGGATGATAAGGCGTAGTCCTTGACTTCTGCATTCCGTAAATCCTTTGCAGCTCTCTCATGACACCGCCTTGAAAGCAAGCCCCTTGGTCGGAATGTATTCTTTTGGGGCAGCCGTACACCCGGATAAAGTCATCACTGATGGCTCGAGCAGCTGATTCAGCTGTCTGATCTCTGGTGGGCGTCACCACCGCAAATTTGGAGAAGTGATCTGTCATCACAAGGCAGAACTGATAGCCCCGGTGGGAGTGGCCAATCTTCAGATAATCGATCATGAGTACTTCCAACGGCTCTTTGGTTACAATAGTCTGTACTGGTGCTTGCTGTGGGGGAGCCTTACTTAACTCGCAGGAACGGCACAGTTTACAGGCCTTCTCTACCGCCCGAAGCATCTGAGGACAGTATACTATTCTTTGCAACCACTGGTAAGTCTTGTCCGGTCCGAAATGGGCTCCCTTCTCATGCGCCTCTCGGGCCAGTGGTACTGCCATCTTCTGGGGTATCACTACTTGCCACCGTACTTCCAACTCTGTAGCTAGGTGCACTTTCCGATACAGCATCCCTTCTTGCACCGACAGCTTATCCCACTGGCTGAGAATCTGGAAGGCCACGTGCGACAGCGTGGCCCGTATTTCCTTTCTAGGCTTGCGCTGCTGGATCACCCACTCTTTCACTTGAAGCAGTTCTGGGTCAGATGACTGAATTTTCACCCATTCCTCTCTGGTTTGGCCAAGCAGGCGTGATGTCGTGCCCGACGTAATTTCAAGCATACGAGCCTCTACCACTTGAGCGGTGAATTTACTGAAGTCCGGAATTTCGTCTTCCTCCAACTGTTCATCTCTCTCCCCCACTGGGGCTTCGGTGGTAACACGAGAAAGGGCATCCGCATTCTGATTTTCATGCTTAGAGCGGTATTGCACATGATAATTGTATCTGGAGAGTCGTGCCAGCCACCTCTGTTCCATTGCTCCCAGTTTGGCGGTGGAGATGTGAGCCAGGGGGTTATTATCCGTATAGACTTCAATTTTAGCTCCCGTGAGATATTCCGAGAACCTTTCGGTTATCGCCCATACTAGTGCCAGTATCTCCAGCCGAAAGGAACTGTAATTCTCGGGATTGCGCTCGGCTTCTCGCAACGTCCGACTTCCATATGCAATCACCCGTTCAGTACCATTCTGTACCTGGGCCAGTACTGCACCCAGGCCGTAGAGGCTCGCGTCTGTATACAACCGAAAGGGGAGGTTATAGTCTGCATAGGCAAGCACAGGGGCGCTAACCAAGGCCTCTTTCAATCGGTGTAAGGCTTTTGCTTGTCTTGGTCCCCAGCAAATTTTCTGTGCTTTTGGTCCTTTCGCAGTACCTCGGAGCAATTCGTGCAAAGGTTCTGCCTCCTTCGCGAAATCTTTGATAAAGCGACGGTAATATCCGGCTAGCCCCAGGAAAGCTCGAACCTCCCGCACTGTGCTGGGTGTGGGCCATTGTAGCACTGCTCTCACTTTCCCATCGGAGGGCTGTACGCCGGCTTCCGACACCTTGTGTCCGAGATATTCAATCTCTTCCTGAAAGATCCGGCATTTTTTTGGTTTTAGTTTAAGCCCATGGGCCCGTAACCGCTGAAACACTTGGCCCAGGTTTTCTAGATGTTTCTCAAAGGTTGCAGAATACACTACTATGTCGTCCAGGTAAATCAATGTGGCCTCGAAGTTCATGTCTCCAAGGCAACTTTCCATGAGGCGCTGAAAAGTTCCTGGGGCATTATTTAGTCCAAACGGCATGCGATTGAACTCGAAGAGTCCCATGGGTACAATAAATGCGGTCTTGGCCTTGTCTTTCTCTGCCACAGGGACCTGCCAATATCCGCTGGCCAGATCGAGGGAGGAGAAGTAACGTGCCTTTCCCAACGCCGACAGGGACTCCTCTATCCGGGGCAGAGGGTAGGAATCATGAACCGTGCATCCATTAAGCTTGCGGTAGTCAACACAGAAGCGGGTAGACCCATCCTTTTTCTTGACCAGCACGATTGGGGCAGCCCATGGACTCTGACTTTCTCTTACCACCCCGCTCTTCAGCATCTGCGCCAAAAGCTCTTTTACCTCTTGGTAGTACTTTGGGGGTATTTGCCTGTACCTTTCCCTGATCGGTGGGGCATCTCCCCTTGATTTTCTGCAGTCACTCCTGCTACTCTCAACATGCCCCTTACTCTCTGCGCCCAGTCATGGAGAGGTACATTGCTGCCAGTAAATTTTGGTATATGGGTCAGCATAGCCCCCAGGGACAGTTGCCTTGCTGGTATTCCCCCATCAGGTTGTATTAGAACACCTCCATCAGCGACACCCCCCTGTCCGTCCATGGTTCCGTACCAGCCTGCGTATCCTGCCGACTACGCCAAATGTAATAACCTGCAGGTAACAGGATACGCAAGGACTGCACGGAACCACGGGGGTTAATCAATGCAAATTTAATAATGTATTGCACAACACAGGTGGAGGAAAAGTGAGGGAAGGGAGCACAGCAGTAGAGATAATGCAATATACATACAACTACTTTGAATAAATTGTCAAAGATAGGAAGCCTCAGATTGTACTCCCAAAAGCAAAACACAGAAATCCTTCTTAAACAAAAAAACGCAGAGTCCTTGTTATCTTACTTGTATAACACAGTGCAGAGTCTTTTCCTATCTGTCCCTAACTAAAAGTAGTGTGCACACTTAACTGCAGGTTTCAGCGTGGGGTACCTCGTCACCGTTAAGGCCCGTATTCCGCCGGCAGACACCTCTAAAGTTCAGTCTTTGTCCCGGATCTGTAACTCGCACGTGCTGCCTGGCTCCTCGCTCTCCACATCCAGCCTCTTTGGATCGGTAATTTCCACGTGCTGTCTGGCCCCTCGCTCCACATCCAGCCTCTTTGGATCTGTGTCTTGGGGGGGGGACACCACGCAACACTCTAAGGTACTTGGACCTCGGAAAACAGGGCAGACTGAGGCCTTCTATCTTACAGCCCACTCGAGCACACTCCACTCTGCAAAACACAGCCACAAGTAGACTCCTCCTCCTCCTGTTCCAGACTGAACCAGTCGCTCGAGCACTAGGACTTTTTGCCCGCTGTTCTCTGTTTTGACAGCAGGTGGCAGCATAACACAAGGAAGTCCACCAAACAGTCTTTTAACCTATATATATATATATAAATGTTAACAGGTCTTACATTTACCCCCCTCTTTAACCTCGGCCGTCCCGGCCGATACACTCTTGAGGCACTCTGCAAAGGGGCACACGGTGGCAACTCCTGCCCTGCTTCACAACCTGTTGCTTGGGAGCCAATGTCGTAAAACAGGATTCAGTGACAGAACACACAAATTCATCTGCCAAGTACCGATCAGGGGGAATACCAGCATTAGCCCGCTCAGTCCGGCGTGGCACCACAGCTAACTCACCAGACGTCGGCGCCGTATCAGGGAGTACAGTATTCCCGTCCCCATCTCTGGAGATTAGTGACTCCTGCTCTGCAGGGGTGGCACCTGTGTCTTGAAAGGATGGGGGTGTGGATCTCTCCCAGTCTGCTGGGTTGGTCGGGGCCTGCCACCATTCTTCATCGTCAGAGCCCTCTTCGAAGGTAACAGGAACAGGCACGGGCACCGTCTCCGAGGTACTTTGTCTGGTCCTGTCTTCTGAATAGCAGGGCCTCAGCATATTACGATGCAGGATGAGGGTGTCGCCTCTTCGCTCACCTCTCACTTCGTATACTGATCCGTGGGGAGAGATTCTTCTAATCACAATGTACGGCTCTGTTTTCCAGCGCTCACTCAACTTGTGTCTCGGGTGTTTCTCTGCAACTAGTACTCGGTCTCCTGGCAAGAACGGGGCTTCACACACAGGTTTCCGCTGCGGGTGTGTCTTTTCTTGCAACCGCTTGGTGACAATTCGATGGATAGTCTCCAGCCGCCGACGGTGACAGTCAACCCAGGAACCTACGCTCTGACCTTCACTGATCTCGGGGGGAGCCAGGTTGAGCTCTTCTATGCCTCTTCCGGCTCTTCCAAACAGTAGTACGTATGGGGTGTACCCAGTGGTGGAGTGGACACGATTATTGTATGCCCACACGAGTTCTGCGAGATAGCCGGGCCAGTGATTCTTACGATCATCCTCCAACGTGCGTAGCATTTGTAGGAGGGTCCGGTTAAATCTCTCGCAGGCTCCGTTGCCCTGTGGATGATAAGGCGTAGTCCTTGACTTCTGCATTCCGTAAATCCTTTGCAGCTCTCTCATGACACCGCCTTGAAAGCAAGCCCCTTGGTCGGAATGTATTCTTTTGGGGCAGCCGTACACCCGGATAAAGTCATCACTGATGGCTCGAGCAGCTGATTCAGCTGTCTGATCTCTGGTGGGCGTCACCACCGCAAATTTGGAGAAGTGATCTGTCATCACAAGGCAGAACTGATAGCCCCGGTGGGAGTGGCCAATCTTCAGATAATCGATCATGAGTACTTCCAACGGCTCTTTGGTTACAATAGTCTGTACTGGTGCTTGCTGTGGGGGAGCCTTACTTAACTCGCAGGAACGGCACAGTTTACAGGCCTTCTCTACCGCCCGAAGCATCTGAGGACAGTATACTATTCTTTGCAACCACTGGTAAGTCTTGTCCGGTCCGAAATGGGCTCCCTTCTCATGCGCCTCTCGGGCCAGTGGTACTGCCATCTTCTGGGGTATCACTACTTGCCACCGTACTTCCAACTCTGTAGTTAGGTGCACTTTCCGATACAGCATCCCTTCTTGCACCGACAGCTTATCCCACTGGCTGAGAATCTGGAAGGCCACGTGCGACAGCGTGGCCCGTATTTCCTTTCTAGGCTTGCGCTGCTGGATCACCCACTCTTTCACTTGAAGCAGTTCTGGGTCAGATGACTGAATTTTCACCCATTCCTCTCTGGTTTGGCCAAGCAGGCGTGATGTCGTGCCCGACGTAATTTCAAGCATACGAGCCTCTACCACTTGAGCGGTGAATTTACTGAAGTCCGGAATTTCGTCTTCCTCCAACTGTTCATCTCTCTCCCCCACTGGGGCTTCGGTGGTAACACGAGAAAGGGCATCCGCATTCTGATTTTCATGCTTAGAGCGGTATTGCACATGATAATTGTATCTGGAGAGTCGTGCCAGCCACCTCTGTTCCATTGCTCCCAGTTTGGCGGTGGAGATGTGAGCCAGGGGGTTATTATCCGTATAGACTTCAATTTTAGCTCCCGTGAGATATTCCGAGAACCTTTCGGTTATCGCCCATACTAGTGCCAGTAACTCCAGCCGAAAGGAACTGTAATTCTCGGGATTGCGCTCGGCTTCTCGCAACGTCCGACTTCCATATGCAATCACCCGTTCAGTACCATTCTGTACCTGGGCCAGTACTGCACCCAGGCCGTAGAGGCTCGCGTCTGTATACAACCGAAAGGGGAGGTTATAGTCTGCATAGGCAAGCACAGGGGCGCTAACCAAGGCCTCTTTCAATCGGTGTAAGGCTTTTGCTTGTCTTGGTCCCCAGCAAATTTTCTGTGCTTTTGGTCCTTTCACAGTACCTCGGAGCAATTCGTGCAAAGGTTCTGCCTCCTTCGCGAAATCTTTGATAAAGCGACGGTAATATCCGGCTAGCCCCAGGAAAGCTCGAACCTCCCGCACTGTGCTGGGTGTGGGCCATTGTAGCACTGCTCTCACTTTCCCATCGGAGGGCTGTACGCCGGCTTCCGACACCTTGTGTCCGAGATATTCAATCTCTTCCTGAAAGATCCGGCATTTTTTTGGTTTTAGTTTAAGCCCATGGGCCCGTAACCGCTGAAACACTTGGCCCAGGTTTTCTAGATGTTTCTCAAAGGTTGCAGAATACACTACTATGTCGTCCAGGTAAATCAATGTGGCCTCGAAGTTCATGTCTCCAAGGCAACTTTCCATGAGGCGCTGAAAAGTTCCTGGGGCATTATTTAGTCCAAACGGCATGCGATTGAACTCGAAGAGTCCCATGGGTACAATAAATGCGGTCTTGGCCTTGTCTTTCTCTGCCACAGGGACCTGCCAATATCCGCTGGCCAGATCGAGGGAGGAGAAGTAACGTGCCTTTCCCAACGCCGACAGGGACTCCTCTATCCGGGGCAGAGGGTAGGAATCATGAACCGTGCATCCATTAAGCTTGCGGTAGTCAACACAGAAGCGGGTAGACCCATCCTTTTTCTTGACCAGCATGATTGGGGCAGCCCATGGACTCTGACTTTCTCTTACCACCCCGCTCTTCAGCATCTGCGCCAAAAGCTCTTTTACCTCTTGGTAGTACTTTGGGGGTATTTGCCTGTACCTTTCCCTGATCGGTGGGGCATCTCCCCTTGATTTTCTGCAGTCACTCCTGCTACTCTCAACATGCCCCTTACTCTCTGCGCCCAGTCATGGAGAGGTACATTGCTGCCAGTAAATTTTGGTATATGGGTCAGCATAGCCCCCAGGGACAGTTGCCTTGCTGGTATTCCCCCATCAGGTTGTATTAAAACACCTCCATCAGCGACACCCCCCTGTCCGTCCATGATTCCGTACCAGCCTGCGTATCCTGCCGACTACGCCAAATGTAATAACCTGCAGGTAACAGGATACGCAAGGACTGCACGGAACCATGGGGGTTAATCAATGCAAATTTAATAATGTATTGCACAACACAGGTGGAGGAAAAGTGAGGGAAGGGAGCACAGCAGTAGAGATAATGCAATATACATACAACTACTTTGAATAAATTGTCAAAGATAGGAAGCCTCAGATTGTACTCCCAAAAGCAAAACACAGAAATCCTTATTAAACAAAAAAACGCAGAGTCCTTGTTATCTTACTTGTATAACACAGTGCAGAGTCTTTTCCTATCTGTCCCTAACTAAAAGTAGTGTGCACACTTAACTGCAGGTTTCAGCGTGGGGTACCTCGTCACCGTTGGGGCCCGTATTCCGCCGGCAGACACCTCTAAAGTTCAGTCTTTGTCCCGGATCTGTAACTCGCACGTGCTGCCTGGCTCCTCGCTCTCCACATCCAGCCTCTTTGGATCGGTAATTTGCACGTGCTGTCTGGCCCCTCGCTCCACATCCAGCCTCTTTGGATCGGTAATTTGCACGTGCTGTCTGGCCCCTCGCTCCACATCCAGCCTCTTTGGATCTGTGTCTTGGGGGGGGACACCACGCAACACTCTAAGGTACTTGGACCTCGGAAAACGGCAGACTGAGGCCTTCTATCTTACAGCCCACTCGAGCACACTCCACTCTGCAAAACACAGCCACAAGTAGACTCCTCCTCCTCCTGTTCCAGACTGAACCAGTCGCTCGAGCACTAGGACTTTTTGCCCGCTGTTCTCTGTTTTGACAGCAGGTGGCAGCATAACACAAGGAAGTCCACCAAACAGTCTTTTAACCTATATATATATATATAAATGTTAACAGGTCTTACACGACCTGTCTGCCGGAATCCACCCTCGACCAGGCCGCGCTGACACCTGACCCGGCCGAGAAGGACCGGGCAGCAGCCCTCCAGCACTTCCAGTTGCCATGAAAAATTCATGCACTTAAAAAAGTAACTGCTGCTTTTTAGAAGCATTTTTTTGTTAGACTCCACATAAAAGCCTCTGAAAAAGAAAAAAAAGCAGCAAAACTGCACAATTCAGCTGGCTAATCCACAACCACCTAATATACTTCATGCCACTACTAAACACAGATTAGAGCAACTCAGAAAATGGTCCCCCCAATTAGGAAACACACCAGTGGTTCATGTTAAAAGATTTAAATTTTATTACATTCATTTTAAAAAAACATAAAAAACAGAGATATCCTGCAAGGAACCGATATATACCCAGATAAGCACTGTCACTTATAAGCCAGGAAGCTCAAATGAATCACCCAGAACAACAAATATCACTATTGCTATTCAGAACAGAAATCCTTGGACAGGTGCTGCTGGTAAAACACCTATACAGACACCATATGAACCAATAAAGATTAAACTACAATTGTACCATAAACTCCTAGTGGCTGGGTGTTAACATGCTGTTAAATAATCAGTTACCTAGATATCAATGAACATCAGACAGTAAATACCTGATATTATTGTAACTAATCCAGGATCTGGGTGAACGTTCCCGCCACCCCGACGCCGTTTCGCCCTAGCTTCTTCCAGGGGCGTGTCTTAATGGGGGGAAGGCTGTCTTTATATAGTCACGTTAGAACAGGATGAATGGATACACCTGTTCATCTCTATTGCTGAGCACTTGCAGTGGGGTTTCCATGTAAATCTCTGAAATACATGATTCACACAATGTCCCAATGGAAAATTCCATATAATGAAGCACATGGAGACACTGTGTACGCTGTCTGGCCTAATAGCGGTGTACCTCTTTTTAGACGTCTTTTTAGGTGTGCACAAAAGCGTGGTCGGACAATCGGAGTCCGAAGTAACTTTGCCTGCCTTATTAGAAAATGGCTGCATTGGGGGTTGCACTTGAATCACGTGTTTCAGATATTTAGATCGAAACCGCAAATGTATCTGCTCAGCAAAAAGCACCGAATGCATGTGACTTGATCAAAAATGTTCTCTACTCTAAAATGGCACCAATAAAAGCTTCAGCTCAACCCACAAAAAAACAAGTCCCCACTTGGGTCCGTCACTTGTTAACAGAAATATAGAAGGTGTCCAAGATACTGGTAGCAGAAATGATCTGGAAAAGCAACATGGCTCTACCAAAAGAAATCTAGCGAAATCTGCACTCCTAAATCCAAATGCCCCATTCCCTTTTGAGCTCCACAATGTGCCTAAACCGCAGTTAACATCCACATGTTTGATATTAACATAGTGAGGAGGAGCCCACTTATTTTATGGCACATGGCTCCAAAAGCACAAGCATTGCACAATGTATTGGGTGCTTCAATGAATTGGGCACTACAATGGCAGATTTGCAATTTTCACTCTGCAAATTTCACTGTGTTTGTTTCTGGAAAATGCCCATAGTGTAAAATTAGCCATTACACCCAGAGATGAATTTCCAGAAGCGTGTAAATTCTAATAAGAGGTCACTTGATTTGGGGTTTTCACTGTTTTGACACATCAAGGGCTCTGCAAATGGGAGTCCTCAAACTATTCTACAAAACTGTGCAGCAAAAATAAAATAGTGCTCCTTCTTATCGAGTCCTGTCATGTGTCAAAACAGTACTGTAGAGCTTTATACGGTATGGGGTATTGCCACATTCAGCAGAAATTGTATTACAAATTATGGTGTCTTTTTTAGCTATTTCCCCTTGTGAAAATACAAAATCTGATGCTAAATCAGTGTTTTAGTGATAAGATTATTAGTTTTTCCCCACAAAACTATATACATTTCTGTGACACCTGAGATGTCAATAGCCTCACTGCATCACTAGATGTATTCACTGAGGAGTGCAGTTTGTAAATGGGGTCACTTGTGGGGGATTTCTGCTGTTCTGGCACATCAGAGGCTCTACCAATGTCACATAGAAACTGAAAACCATTCCGGCAAATTCTGAAGTTCAATATAGAACACCATCACTTCTGAGCATTGGACTGTACCTCAAAAGTTGGAAGTTATAACTGAACTCAGAAAAAATTACACAACAAACTTTGTAGTCCATTTTTTTCTTATTAGCCTTTATAAAAATGAAAAACTTGGGGGGGTCTGCTTTTCTGGCATGTCTCAAGGTCTGCCAATGTAACATGAGTGACACCCCGAAACCATTCCGACTAAATCTGAACTCCAATATGGCGCTCCTTCCCTTCTGAGCTTTGCACTGTGCCTCAAAAGTAGTTTTCCACCACATATGGGTTATTGGTGAATTCAAGAAAAAATGTACTGTACAATTTGTTATACAATTTCTCCTATAACCTTTTTTAATAATTAAAACTTTGGGGCCAAACCAACATTTTAGTGGAAAAAAAATGGTATGTTTTTATTTTCATAGCTCAATGCTATACAATTCTATGAATCACCTAAAGGATAAAAAGGCTCACTACACCCCTATTTCCTTCAGGGGTGTAGTTTTCAAAATTGGGTAACAGGTGTGAGATTTCCCCTGTATAGGGTATGTGCACACGTTGCTTTTTACCTGCTTTTTACCTGCTTTTTTGCTGCTTTTTCTTCTGCGCTGTTTAATGCCAAAATGGATGTGTTCTTCTATTCAAGCAAAGTCTATGGGAATTTGGGTTTCTTGTTCACACTATGTTGTTCAAAATGCTGCCTTTTTGTGGCAGAACTTTGGTCAAAAACTCAGCTTTTCAAAGAAGCAACATGTCAATTGTTTTTGCCATTTGGGTTTTGCACTGCAAAGCTGAGTTTTTGACCAAATTTCTGCCACAAAAAGGCAGCATTTTGAACATAGTGTGAACAAGAAACCCAAATTCCCATAGACTTTGCTTGAATAGAAGAACACATCCATTTTGGCATTAAACAGCGCAGAAGAAAAAGCAGCAAAAAAGCAGGTAAAAAGCAACGTGCGCACATACCCTTAGGCACATCAGGGGTTCTGCAAGGATGACATGGCGTCTGCTATCTATTCCAGCCAATTTTGTGCTTCAAAATTCAAGTAGCGCTTCTTCCTTTCTGAGCCCTGCCAAGCGCCAAAACAGTAGTTTTCCACCACATATGGGGTATCAATGTACGCATGAGAAATTGCACAACAAATTGTATTGTCCATTTTTTTCTGTTACCCCTCTGAGAATTAAAAATTTCGGGCTAAAACAATATTTTTGTTAAATAAAGTAAAAAAAATTAAATTTTTTCCTTCCACATTGCTTTTTAGTTCCTGTAACCTGAAGAGTTAATAAACTTCTTGAATGGGGTTTTGAGCACTTTGAGAGGTGCGGTTTTTAAAATGATATTAATTTTTCCTTATTTTCAGTCATATAGGCCCCTCAAGTCACTTCAAATGTGATGTGGTCCCTAAAAAAATAGGTTTGGTAAATTTTGTTGGAAAAATAGGAAACTGCTGATAAACTTTTACCATCACAACTTCCTAACTTATGTAAAGTATACATGTAGTAAATGTTATTTATTAATGATTTTGTGTGATATAACTATCTGGTATGAGGATATAAAAAGTACAAAGTTTGAAAATTACGGAATTTTCATATTTTTAAAATTTTTGATATCTTCAAAAAACAGATGCAAACCATAGCAACCAAAATGTACTACTAACATGAAGTACAATGTTTTCTGGAAAAACAATCTCATAATCACTGGGAAACATTGAAGCGTTTCAGAGTTATCATTACCTTATAATGTGACACTTGTCATAATTGTAATATTTGGCTTTTCAGGTAGGTGAAAACAGGATGAAGGGGTTAAAGAGGCTGCTGAACTGTGTGGTTTGGGTGTATGTTTTTGCACTACAATTTGTCATCTAAAAAAACACATGTTAAAAAACAACAGTACAATTTAAATGCAGAATCAAAGTTTTTCTGTACTGTTAAAAAAGCATTAACATCACTGCTTCAAATCTGCACTAAAAATGCATCAAATAATTGGGAAAACGCATAAACGAAATGCAGCAAACAAGCAACAAATGGAGAAGATTGTTATTGCATTGTGTGTTGTGGACTCCTGAAGAAAACGTTAAAAAAAAGCAGAACAAAAAACAGCATTAAGGGCTTGTGCGCACATTGCGTAATTACATGCATTTACGTTGCATATTGCACTGCAGTGTAAATGTATGCGTCCTGCGTCCCCTGCACAATCATGTAGATTATGCATGATACGTGCACACGATGCTTTTCTGAACGCAGCGATTTGGGTGCTAAAATTTTGACCCAAATCCGTGCGTTCATAAAATGAGCATGTCAATTAATTTGTGCGCTTTGGATGCAGCTCCCACTCTGTCTATGGTGTGGGCAGCAGTAAGAGGAGCATGAAATCGCCTTTATTTCTACAGAAAAACTGCATCCATTACACAGTGTTTGGCCATGTGCGCACGTTGCGTTCTATTCCACAGCGTGTAAGTCACTGCCTGTGCGAAAAAGCAGCATTCTAAGACGCATTCGGCAGAACGCAACGTGCGCACATTCCTGGAGAATTAATGCGTTCTGGATGCTTTCTCTGCCATAGACAGAGTGGGAAAAGCATCCAGAACGCACGTTTTTCACACTGCGGTCCCACTCGACTCTGCAGCATCCCCATAGACTTGCAGCAGAGCCGAGTGGGACCGCACTGTCAAAAAGAGCATGGCTGGCTGAGAGACAGTGGCGCGATCAGAATGAACTCGGATGAACTTCACCCAACTTTATTGTGATCGCAGAGCTCTGTGCGTGTGCCAAGGCTTGATTTGCTGTCACACGTGAAGGACTCACCTGCGATTGCAAATCCTCTGAGTGACTGCAGTGAGCCGCGCGATCAGCTGTACTTTCACTCAGGTTACTCGCGGTCACAGCTGCAGTCCTCCACCTGAGAGCGGTGGCCGCGAAAAACCTCAGTGACAACACAGCTGATTGCATGACTCACTTCAGTTGCTGCATGGAGCTCACAGGAGCGGCGGTGTTCTACTGCCGCTCCTGTCAGCTTCCGAATGTAGCAGAGCTGAAAGCGTCGTGAGACCTTGCGTGGATTACGTCGGACCTGGAGTTGTTTTTGAGGGGTTAATAAAGTGGTGAAAGAGGGTGTTTTTTTTGTCTTTCATTCCAAATAAAGGATTTGTTGGATGTGTGTGGTTATTTTCTTTAACTTACAGGTTAATCTTAGAAGGTATCTCGGGGAGACGCCTGCCTTGATTAACCTAGGACTTAGTGGCAGCTATGGGCTGCTGCCATTAACTCCTTATTACCCCGTTTGCCACCGCACCAGGGCAATTCGGGATGAGCCGGGTAAAGTCCCAGGACTGTTGCATCTAAAGGACGTGGCAATTCCGGGCGGCTGCTGGCTGATATTGTTAGGCTGGGGGGCTCCCCATAACGTGGAGCTCCCCATCCTGAGAATACCAGCCTTCAGCTGTGTGGCTTTACCCTGGCTGGTATCTAAATTGGGGGGACCGCACGTCATTTCTTTTTCAATTATTTATTTAATTTTTTTACTGCTCGATATAGACACGCCCACCGGCGGCTGTGATTAGTTGCAGGGAGACAGCTGTCACTCAGCGTGGGGGCGTGTCTGACTGCAACCAATCATAGGCGCCGGTGGGTGGGGGAAGCAGGGAATATGTGATGGATTAATGAGCGGCCGGCATTTTCAAAAGAGGAGAAGCCGCCACAGTGTGAACGCCGTGCAGTGCCGCGCCGGTGATCGTGGATCGGTGAGTATGAGAGAGGGGGTGGGAGGGAGAGACCGACATGGACAGAGAGAGATAGAGACATAGAGAGAGAGAGAGACGAAAGACCTGCCTTTGTTATGTTAAAAAAAACCATGCAGATCGCAACAATAATGCAATGCAAACGCACTGCTTCACATTTTGGCAGCGATTTTCTACAACTCATTGATTTCAATGGGTGTAGAACACTGCCAAAATGGCAAAAACAATTGACATGTTGCTTCTTCAAACGCAGAGATTTTGACAAATTTTACGCACCTAAAACACTGTGTTTTTAAAAGCATTGTGCGCACAAGAAAGCCCTAATTTCCATAGACTATGACTGGAAATCAAAACGCATGCAATTTGGCATGAAAACGCTGCAGCTCAAAATACTGCGGAAACGCAGGAAAAAACACAACGTGCGCACACAGCCTTACTCCAGCAATTTGAAGCGCACATGTGCTGTCAAATCGCTGCAGAATATTCAGCAGGTACGTGCGAACAAGGCCTTATACTACAAGAGAACATGGCCTCAGGACTACATTTTTATTGCATGTTTTTAAGGGTTTAATGGAGAGAAAAAAATTGGCATTTTTTACGCCATTTACCAAACACTAAATAATCTGATCACTGTGTTATTCAGGTTGCTACAATTATAGGGACATTAAATATGTTCATGCTATTCGTAGATTTGTGATGTATATGATTTTATCTAGAAGTGCATTAAAAATGACATTGTAATTGTTCCTCATTATTTTTAGCAATTTTATAGGAAGAAAAACTATTTTCCCTCTAAAATACAGGGACATAGAAACACACTGCTATGTAGAAATTAATCTCTATGTACCAGTATAATCTGTGGGTTAGTTCAAAGCCAGCGGTTTAGCTGCAAGTATACAAATCCTCACATCCTTCTCAGTGTAAGCTGTAACTCATAGCTTTAGCTTTAGCTGTTGCCTATAATATAGGTTGTGAGTTTGATTCCCATGGAGACCAGATAGCAAGAAAATAAATGATTATCTAATTAAGTATGCCCGTGTGCAGAACAGAGATGCCAGTACCAACCCTTAGTAGGAGAAACTCAAGAAGAGTGAGAGGAAGTTGGAACAAAGCCTTGATGTAGCTTGACTGACCTCTCAAATCAGGACAGTCCAATTGAATCCGTAAAGGTTGGGACTAAAGGGGGCTTTACACGCTGCGACATCGCTAATACGGAGTCGTTGGGGTCACGGAATTTGTGACGCACATCCGGCCGCAATGTTGCTGCGTGTGACATCGATGAGCGATTTTGCATCGTTGCAAAAACGTGCAAAATCGCTCATCGGTGACATGGGGGTCCATTCTCGATTATCGTTACTGCAGCAGTAATGATGTAGTTCGTCGCTCCTGCGGCAGCACACATCGCTACATGTGACGCCGCAGGAACGAGGAACCTCTCCTTACCTGCCTCCCGGCCGCTATGAGGAAGGAAGGAGGTGGGCAGGATGTTACGTCTCGCTCATCTCCGCCCCTCCGCTGCTATTGGGCGGCCGCTCAGTGACGTCGCTGTGACGCCGCCGCGGACCGCCCCCTTAGAAAGGAGGCGGTTCGCCGGTCACAGCGACATCGCCGGGCAGGTAAGTATGTGTGACGGGTCTGGGCGATGTTGTGCGGCACGGGCAGCGATTTGCCCGTTTCGCGCAACAGATGGGGGCGGGTACCCACACTAGCGATATCGGGACCGATATCGCAGTGTGTAAAGTAGCCTTAATGCAACAGTATTGCTGAGCCGCTGGCCCAAACTGCCTGAGCTGCGATCCTACAAGAAGAGGCAGTTGTGTCTCTGAAGTACTGGAGTGCAGAGACACTGAAGTTCACCAGATCCAGTGATTTAGCCGGCTTCAGACTGGCGCTTGCATGCTATATATGAAACAGCTTGTAAGCACATGTTCCTTGCCTAGAAAACTTTCAACCTTAGAAATGAGCAATGCACTATAGAATTAAAATTGTGTTAAATTGCAAAGCTGCTTGTTTTACAAGCACTCTTTACTAATGTAATAAGATGAGATAACATCTTTAATGACAGACTTCCTGTACATTTCCTCAGAAATGCACTGAAGAACATTGTTGTGGCAAAAAGTAAATTTTGTAACTGCAGGATGACATCGCCACCTATCTTCTACTGTGCACAACTGCAGCATTTTACTAATATCATTACATGGAACCTGTCAGACACTTTTACTATTTAACTACTCGCATGATTGTGTGGCCCTATAAAATATAAGCCGATTGATGTCTTTATGACTCCAAACCACTGCTCCAGTGGGGAAAATCACATTTTGAAGCTGTGTATGCAGTGGGGCAAAAACAACTCATCCAAAATAGAGTATCCTGAGCTTCTCTACGATTTCCATATTCCTTATGGTTAAAGATTACTTAAGTGGTTATTTTTTATTATTATTATTTATTATTTGTTATTATAGCGCCATTTATTCCATGGCGCATTAGAAGTGAAAAGGGTATACATAAAAACAAGTACAGCAATCATTAAAAATACCTAACAGACGGGTATAGGATAGAGGATAGAGGACATGCCCACAAGGGCTCACAGTCTACAGGGAATGGATGAGGGTACAATAGGTGAGGACAGAGCTGGTTATTTCATGATCATAAATGGATAAAATTGCAAAGTGCTTGTAAAAACAAGCTATTTTGCAATTCACCTCTTTTATTTTATTTTTTTTTTTTGCTCATTGACTAGTTACCTTTGCAGTCTATCATAGGTGGCAAGTCTTTTAGGCAAGAAGCTTGAAAGCTCTTTGCTACAAAGCTTGCAAGCACTGCTCTGAAACTGGCCATATTGATGGATCCTGCAGGCTTCAGTGCTCTTGCAGTGCTCCTCCAATTCTATAGAAGCAAAGCTGCCTCTGATAGCAACACTGGAGAGCGTAATTTGGAACAGAAATAGCTGCTAGTCTGCACTGTAAAACATCAAGAGCGCACAGTGCCTGGCAAGCAGGAATCAGAAAGCCACGGACCCACTTGGGGGGAGGGGCGACATGACCAAGGGGGAGGTAGGGAGTGATGGGTTAATAGGGACAGTGGTATATGCCTAATATGGCTTTGGGGGATGGTTTTAGCCGGGGAGGAAGAGGAGGAGCAGGGAAAGGGTTAGCTGGGAGAGGAAGGAGTTACCTCCTCTTCTGTTTCCGGACGCCGAACGATCTGCACGTGCACCTCCATGGCAGATCTTCAGGAGCTCCAGCGTCTGATTCAGGCAGCGGTCGCAGCGCACGGGCCCCTGGCAGTGCAGACCCACATCAGGGCTGCCGGGGTTAACCCGTCGGCGCTTGCCCCTCGTCCCCCCAGCAGCGGCGGGCGCCAGTCGCGGCCCCCCCGCAGGTATTCCCCGGGCGCGGGGGGGGCGAGGAGGAGATGTAAGAGCCCCTCCAGGGACCCTCCGCAGAGTGCAGCGCAGCAGCAGCGTCTGGCTGCTGCAGAGGCCGGCGGGAGGAATCTTCGTTCCAGCCGCGGCGGTCGGGAGGTGGGAGTGGCCAGCACGGGGCCTGCTTCCGGTCCCGGCCTCCGGGCTGGAGTTACTGAGACTGCAGCGGCTCCAGGCCGGGAGCGCGCTCGGCGTAGGAGAGAGGCCAGCAGATCCCCCTGCAGTCGGCGGGGGGACCGCGGGGCTGCACGTGGCGGTAGGTCCGGCGCCGGGGGGGGGTCTGCGGTGCCTGACCCCGGTGCGGCTGAGAGAAGGAGTGACGGCGGGAGCCCTGCGGCAACCGCCGGGTCACTCAGTACCGCTGTGCAGCCCCCGGATGTGGCAGTCTCCCGTGGGAGCGGGAGGACTCGGCGGATGGAGGCCTGCAATAGCCCAGGAGGGCCAGAGGCGACGACGGCTGAGATCCGGAGCCGGGCGTCTGGTCGTCCGCGCCCAGAGGCCCCTTGCAGTCGGCAGGGGGGCGGGCGCAAGAGGTCGAGGCCCGGGGTGCCGGCGCGGGGGACAGGACGGTCTCCTGGGTTGTCACCCCGGGGCAAGAGATGGAGCGGGGATGATTCTGCCCACGCGGCGGCCCTGTCTGGCGGCCGTGGTGGGGGGGGTGCTGCGGCGGCGCCCCCCGGATGTCGGATGGAAGATGAGGCCAGCGGCGAGGAGGGGGAAGAGGCTTTCGGTTCGGAGGAGTCGGATGGACGACAGACGGAGGACAGCGAGGCGGCGGTCTCGGGAGACGCCGAGCGGCGGTCGGGTGAGACGGCCGCGGAGGCGGCAGGGGCTGCGCTGGCGGGGGGCTTCGGGGGGGGGGGCGGCTGCGGCTACGGCAGCGCCCGCTGGTTTCGCAGTGTGGAGTCAATTGTTGGGGCTGTTGCAGGGGCTGGCGGCGGCTTCGGGAGCGGGGGGGGAGGGGGCCCAGGCGCCGGTGGCGGCGTGGGTGGGTGCAGCCGGTTTAGGGGCCTCGGCGGCGACGGGGGGTGACGGAGCGGGTGCGAGTAGAGGGGGGGGCGAAGGGGGGAGTGAGACGGGGGGGGGAAAGGAGAAGGAAAAGGAGAAGGAAAAGGAGAAGGAAAAGGAGAAGGAGGATGAGGTGGTGCGCTTAGATGATAGGGCTAAAAGCGAAGTTTATGTTTGTTTTGAGGGCCCGCTGGGGGCCCATTTAAAGAAGGAGGTGCGGGAAAAAATTTGGAAAGGGGAATATGTGGAGATATTTTCTCTGCTTCCCCTGGAGAAATTTAATTTGGATAGGGTTAAGCCGAGTGATTCCAAAAAGGAGAAGGACGAGGAGGAAAAGCGCCGTTATAGGCTTATTCCTCGGACTTTTGCCAACTGGCTACAGGCATTTGCGATTTTGGCGAGCGTGGTCGGGGAGAAGGAGCCGGAGCATTGTTCGGCTTTGTTCGGCTACATGGATGCGATAGGGGAGGCTTATCGAGTTTATGGCGGACTGGCGTGGCTGCGCTACGACGAGCAATTTAGGCAGCGGAAGGCATTGCGGCCAGATATGCGTTGGGACCATAAGGATATTTCCTTATGGATGCGATTGATGTCGGCACCGGCTCAGCCCTTTCGGGGGGGCGCCGGGGGTTCGGGGGGGGCCGGGTCCCCGGCAAGTTTCAAGAAAGGTTTGTGTTGGCAGTACAATGAAGGGCAGTGCAGGTTTGGAGCGGCGTGCCGTTTTAAGCATGAATGCTCCGGATGTGGGGGGGGACATAGCTTGTCCAAATGTTTTAAAAAAGGAAAAGGAAAGGCTGGTGATGGGGCTGGTAAGAGGGACGACGCCGGTGAAGGTAGAAGTGATGGTTCCGTTTTTAAATAGGTATCCGGACAAGGAGGCGGCGGCGTTGTTAAGTTCTGGTTTTTCGGATGGTTTTCATATTCCGTCGGTTGTTAATGCATCGGTTCCGCCGTATCGTAATTTGCGTTCCGCTCGGGATCACCCGGAAGTGGTGGATGAGAAGCTGGAAAGGGAGGTGGCTTTGGGCAGGATGGGCGGCCCTTATGTCGCCCCGCCGTGCGGGAATTTGGTGGTGTCACCGTTGGGGGTGGTACCAAAGAAGGAGCGGAATAAATTTCGGCTGATTCATCATTTGTCTTACCCGGAAGGGTTATCGGTGAATGATGGCATTGCGCCGGAGTTGTCGGCGGTATATTATGTGTCGTTCGATAAGGCGTTGGACCTGGTTAGGGCGGCGGGGCGGGGTGCATTGATGGCAAAGGCGGATGTGGAAGCAGCGTTTCGGTTGTTACCGGTTCATCCAGATAGTCAGCATTTGTTGGGTTGCTGGTGGGATGGCAGTTATTATGTTGATCGTTGTTTGCCAATGGGCTGTTCCATTTCGTGTTCGTACTTTGAGGCATTTAGTTCGTTTGTTGAGTGGGTGGTTCGGGACGTGTCCGGGCTTACGTCCATCATTCATTACTTGGATGATTTCCTGTGTGTCGGGCCGGCGGGTTCGATGGTTTGTGCGGGTTTGCTATTTGCGTTGCAAAAAGTTGCGGCCAGTTTCGGGATTCCTTTGGCGCCGGATAAGACGGAAGGCCCGGCGCCGGTGATGTGTTTTCTGGGAATTGAAATTGACACCATTGCTATGGAATGCAGGTTGCCGGCGGAGAAGGTCCGTGATTTGAGGTCCGCGGTGTCAGGGGTAAAAGCGGCGAAGAAGGTGCGGCTTAAGGCGGTGCAGTCTTTGCTTGGAAAATTGAATTTTGCTTGCAGAATTGTGCCAATGGGGAGAGTGTTTGCGAGGCGTTTGGCGACGGCGACGGCCGGGGTACGGTTGCCGGCGCATTTTGTGCGGATCACAAAGGCGATCAGGGACGATTTGGAAGTATGGGATCAATTTTTGCAGCATTTCAACGGCCGGACGCTGGTGATGGAGAGGGTGGCGTCTAACGGGGCGTTGCAGCTGTTTACGGATGCGGCGGGGTCGGCCGGGTTTGGGGCTGTCTTCAGAGGTCATTGGTGTGTCGGGCAGTGGCCACAGGCGTGGCGGGAGAGCGGCTTGGTTAGGAATTTGGCTCTGTTAGAGCTATTCCCCATTGTAGTGGCAGTGGAGCTATGGGGGTCGCACTTTGCCGGAAGGAAAGTGTGTTTTCATTGTGATAACCAGGCGGTGGTGCACGCGATTAACAACTTGTCTGCTAAGTCGGAGCCGGTGGTGGTGTATTTGCGGCATTTAGTGTTGAGATGTCTGCAGTTGAATGTGCAGGTAGTGGCAAGGCACGTTCCGGGTGTTGACAACGAGGTGGCTGATGCTTTGTCTCGTTTTCAGTTCAGCAGGTTTCGGGCGCTGTTGCCGTGGGCGGACGAAGTTGGAGTGGAGTGCCCCGAGGATTTGTGGCATCTGGTGAGGCGGTGATCTCAGACTTGATTCGGAACTCGGTGACCGAGGTGACTTGGTGCCGGTATGCTAAGGTGTGGGCTGACTGGGAGGAGTTGTTGCGTCTGATGTTTGGTGGGGAAAGCGTGGATTACTTGGTGGCTTTGTTGTCATTGGTGAGTACGGATTTTTCAGCCGGGCGATCGGCATCGGCTGTGGCACATCGGGTGTCGGCAGTGGCATTTTGGTTAAAAATGAGAGGGGAGCGTGATGTTTCACAGGATTTTCGGGTTCGTCAGGCTTTGCGGGGCTTTCGCCGTGGCGTACGGGAGAGGGACAAGAGGCGCCCTGTATCGTTTGGTTTGTTGAGACGGATGGTGGGTGGCCTGAGCGGCATTTGTGAGTCTGTGTACGAGACGGTTCTATTTACAACGGCTTTCGGTCTCGCTTTTTATGGGGCGTTCCGGATAGGCGAGCTGGTGAGCCCGTCCAGGGTGACGGGTGGTGGTTTGATGTTTGAGGACGTGCAAGTGAGCAGTAGTCAGGTGGAGTGCCGGATTCGCCGGTCAAAAATGGATCAGCTGGGCCGTGGTAGATTGGTGGTGTTATATGCGGTTCCAGGAGAGGAATTGTGCCCTGTGCGTTTAGTCGAGAGATTTATGGCCGTGAGGGGAGGCTTACCTGGCCCGTTGTTGCGGCATTTGAATGGGTCGTTTTTGTCGAGGTTTCAGTTTGTGGCGGTGCTGCGGCTAAGTCTACGTAACGCGGGGGAGCGCCCGGAGGAATTCGGGTCGCATTCATTCCGAATTGGTGCAGCAACGGAGGCAGCCCGTTGGGGGCTTGGAGATGAGGTGGTAAAGCGTATTGGTAGATGGGACTCTTCTTGTTTTCGGCGGTATGTGAGACCGCAGTTGTTGTAGCATCATGGGACTTTGGTTACGTGCGGAAGGTTTGAGGAAAGGGGTGTGTTTTTGATGTGTTGGTGGTTGTGCTGTTATTGGTTTTGATATTTTCGTTTTGTTTTATTTGTTATAGGGAAGTGCCTGATCTGGATCTTGGGGCACTCCTTCGTATTTTGGGGTGCCCGTCGGGCGGAGGTCCGCCCGAATGGTCGACAGCTGGGTTTGGATCGTGTGCAGGCGACTGTTCGATGGATCGGAGTTCGGGGCATGGAGTGGGGCAGGGTGGTCCCGGAATTTCGTTTCCATTGTAAAGTTGAGCGGCCCCCGGATGTGCTGGTATTGCATGTGGGGGGTAATGATCTTGGTGCCAGGGCGTCGCGGGATTTGATCCGAGACATAAAGATTGATTTACTGCAGTTGTGGAAGCGGTATCCTGGTTTGCTGGTCGTATGGTCTGACATAGTGACCAGGTTGGCATGGAGAGGGGCTCGGTCGGTGGAGAAGGTTAATAAGGCCAGGGCCCAGGTGAATAGGGTAGTGGCTAGGTTTGTGACCAGGAATGGTGGGATTGTGGTACGGCACAGGGATTTGGAGCCGGCTGATTGGCGATTTCGGAGGGGTGATGGTGTGCACCTCAACGAGGTCGGTCTGGATTTATGGGCGTTGGGTCTGCAGGATGGTGTGGAGCGTGCTTTTGGTGTGTGGCGGGTCCAGGCCACGTAAGGTGTCACGTGGTCTGTCCTGTGGCGGTGGGGGTAGGTCTGGTCCAGAGGTTTGGAAGTGATTGGTGGCTGGACCGGGAGTCATTGTCTTGGTATGGTGGCTCTCGGTTTCCGGGATGTGGCAGGCACGGGGTTCTGCCAAAGTGTGGGGGTCAATCCGTGGGTGATTGGCACCTCGTCTCTGGGTCGGTGTGTTGCGGCCGGGGACAGGGGGAGTAGTAGTAGTGGACTGGGCCTACCCCGGGGGGTATTGTAAATGTTATTGTCTATTGTTACCGTTATGTGGTTGTTTTGGGTCGCCCGTTGGACGGCGTCCCTAAGGTACTAGTCTGTAAAACAATAGGCAATAAAAAGGCTGCTGTGGCCATTTGAACCAAGTCGCATGCAGTCCGTGTGTTTAATTTTAGAGGATAAGGGGGTTTGGTTACACAGACATCATGACCGGAGAATCCTCCCTCAGCTGGTCAAGAAAGCCACGGACCCACTTGGGGGGAGGGGCGACATGACCAAGGGGGAGGTAGGGAGTGATGGGTTAATAGGGACAGTGGTATATGCCTAATATGGCTTTGGGGGATGGTTTTAGCCGGGGAGGAAGAGGAGGAGCAGGGAAAGGGTTAGCTGGGAGAGGAAGGAGTTACCTCCTCTTCTGTTTCCGGACGCCGAACGATCCCCGCCCACCCTCCCTTTGTGTTGTCATGTGGGAGATGTTTTTGGGTAGTTGGGATACCTTTTGTCACAGTAGCGGTGGGGGTAGGTCTGGTCCAGAGGTTTGGAAGTGATTGGTGGCTGGACCGGGAGTCATTGTCTTGGTATGGTGGCTCTCGGTTTCCGGGATGTGGCAGGCACGGGGTTCTGCCAAAGTGTGGGGGTCAATCCGTGGGTGATTGGCACCTCGTCTCTGGGTCGGTGTGTTGCGGCCGGGGACAGGGGGAGTAGTAGTAGTGGACTGGGCCTACCCCGGGGGGTATTGTAAATGTTATTGTCTATTGTTACCGTTATGTGGTTGTTTTGGGTCGCCCGTTGGACGGCGTCCCTAAGGTACTAGTCTGTAAAACAATAGGCAATAAAAAGGCTGCTGTGGCCATTTGAACCAAGTCGCATGCAGTCCGTGTGTTTAATTTTAGAGGATAAGGGGGTTTGGTTACACAGACATCATGACCGGAGAATCCTCCCTCAGCTGGTCATGAGACAACAGTGGAGCTGTCCACTCCTGAAGATAAGAGATGAGAATAACCTTTTAAAGAACATTTCTAAAGCCTGCTTTACACGAGGCAATCTATCGTGCGATAGCACGAGCGATCGTACCTGTCCCCGTCGTTTTGGCGTCACGGGCAAATCACTGCCCGTGGCGCTCAAACTCGTTTAACCCCGTCACATGCACATTCCTTCCGGACGACCTCGCTGTGGGCGACGAACGTCCACTTCCTGAAGGGGGAGGGACATTCGGCATCACAGCGATGTCACACGGCAGCCGGCTAATAGAAGCGGAGGCGCCGAGATGAGCGGGACGTAAACATCCCGCCCACATCCTTCCTTCCACATAGCCGGCGGGTGCCGCGGGACGCAGGTAAGCTGTGTTCATCGTTCCCGGGGTGTCACACGGAGCAACGTTTGATGCCACGGAAACGATGAACAACCGGCACCATTTTAATTAAACAATTTTATGAAACCTAGCGACGAGTACACGGCTCACGATTTGTGAGCGATTCTGCGTCGCTAGGAGGTGTCACACGAGACGACATCGTGTACGATGCTGGATGTGCGTCACGAAAACTGTGACCCCGACGATACATCACACGATCGGTTGTCTCGTGTAAAGCCCGCATAAGACTCAGGGGTGGGATTCAGCCAGTGCTTTCCGATTCGGAGGAACCGATTGTTAAAATTACAGCCAGTTCGACATATTGGCAAGAAGCAGAGTCCCAACCCAGTTCTGGGGGCCCGCTGATTTCAACTGAATGTGCAGAGCGGTAACAGATGCACATTCAGTTCAAAAATACCTCAAGGCATATATATCCTGCACCGCAATAACTAAAATAGCCACCGGCCTATCAGAGACTGACGGCTAACGTCAGCGCGCATGTCACTGGTGTCTGCCGCCAGCCTATCAGAGACCAGTATCTGACATCAGCGCAGACGTCGCCAGCGTATGATGTCACTGCCATGCATCAGCTCGTCCGTGCCACTAATGAAGCAAGAAAAGTACGTTGCTGGACTGCGGACAGGTAAAAATAATTTTTTTTATTTTATTTCAGAATTTTTATTCATGTAGGGACCAGGAAGCATGACATATGGGGACCAAGATGGAGGATTATATGGGAACCAGAATGGATGACATATGGGGACTAGAGATGAGCAAACCTGAGGTTCGGTTTTCGAACCGAACTCTGAATTTAAAAATCAAGGTTTGGGGTTCAGATGCTTAATATGCGAGAAAAGCTGTGCTCAGGTACGCTTGATGCTCAGCCCTGTGTGAGCCACATGCAGTGTTTGAACAGTGCACACTTGGGGTATCAATAGAGTGATCACATGTAGTGTGCATCAGAAAAAAAGTTTGAAAAAGCCCGCCCACCCTCCTCCCAGAAGTCATCTGCTTATGGCTGGCTGTATGTGGCCGAAGACTCAAACTGCCAATCCGTGACTTGATCCAGGGTTTGGTTCAAGCTCGAGTCTATGGAGCTAGGCTCATTTGCGGCCAGCGAACTGAACCTCCAAAGGTTCGCTCATCTCTAATGCAGACCAAGATGGGGGATTATATGGGGATGAAGATAGGGGATTAAATGTGGACCAGGATGGATTACATATGGGGACGACGATGGATGATATATGGGGGCCAAGATGAGAGAGTATATGAAAACCAGGATGGGGATTATATGGAAATCTGGATAGATGACATATGGGAACCAAGATGGTGATATAGCTGGTAGACATACATACCTGGTAAGTCCCTGTATTATTTGTACTTATACTATACACTAGGCTATACATCCTATCTCGTAACTTTCTGGGTAAAGCCAAAGGCTTATCAGCAGCCCCTTGTATATAGTATGTACAGAGCTTCTGTGCATAATATCACCGGTGATCACTGTAAAACCTGTACACTATACACTATATATAGAGCTCCTGCATATAATGTCACCAGTGATCACTGGATTACCTATACCCTAGACACAATATACAGAGCTTTGATGTATAATTGTCATTGGGGATCCCTGTGTTTCTTGTACAGTATATACTATATACACAGCTCCTGTGTATAATGTCACTAGGGACGATTTTAATGTTATTAGTATTGTGGTTATTATTAATCATCAGCATTGAATTATTCAGTCACTATGTGGTGGTATTAAGTGGTCTGGTCATGGTGTAGCGGTATTTCTCCTTGTATATTGTACTATTCGGTCACTATCTGATGGTAATATGTGGCCTTCTCAAGATATGGTGGAATTTCTACCTTGTATGTGGTATCATTCGGTCACTATGTGGTGGTAATACGTGGTCCGATCATGGTGTGGTGATATTTCGCCCTTGTATGTGGTATTCAATCACTGTGTGGCCATAACATGTGGTCAAGTCATGCTGTGGTGTTATTTACCCTTTGTATGTGCAGTTATTTGGTGACTATGTAGTGCTAATATTTGTCCTGGTCATGGTGTGGTTGTATTTGCCTTTTGTACTGTATGTGGTATTATTTAGTCACTCTATGGTGGTAATATGTGGTCTGGTCACAGGGTAGCGTTATATCATACATATTTAACCTGTGGCTTATACGGCCAGAGATTTGGTGCAGCAGACAGTTGAGGTGGCAGATGGACAGGAAGTTATCCTTTCCAATTTGAGAAAAGTTCCTTTAGTACTAATTTTCAAAACTTGTAGAAAACCCTTTAATCTAATCACCATATAAGATATAAGTAGGGGAAGAAGGCGAAAGTGTTTTTAGCTGCTATTTATTATTTGTTGTGGTTCAGGAAAGTGATTAAAAATGGGTGGTGTGGCTTTAAAATGGGCATGAATTTAAAATGGGCGTGGTTTTAAAATGGGCATGGATTTAAAATGGGCGTGGTGTGGCTTTAAAATGGGCATGGATTTAAAATGGGCATGGTTTTAAAATGGGCATGGATTTAAAATGGACGTGGCGTCGTTTTAAAATGGGCATGGTTTCTTAACACAAACATGGAACCTGTTGCTAAAAAATTGAATCCTACCCCTGTTAAGAATCAAAGGACCATAACATGACATGATTGTATATTTTGGATACTATCCCAGCTGCTACACCTGGAAACCATATGAGTTCAGCCAAAGAGAATATCTATCACCATAGAACTGTATTGGCCTTTATAATTGCTGACTAATATATTGTGCACATTGTCTGATATTTCTATATATCTAATTGGCTTCCTGTAAAATTGACCCCATTAGATATATGTTTGAGAATGGGAAACTAGATTGTGAGCCCTGATTGGAACAGAAACTAATGTGAATAGTGACAATATCTCTCTGCAGCACTGTGGCATACATTGGCACTATGTAAGCAATAGAAAAATATTACCTGTTTGTAAAAATGTTAATTAAAAGGTTTTTCTGGCGCTGAATTCAGAGGTGAATGGTGACCAAGATGTGACGTCTACACACACCTGCCCCAACAGTGAATGGCACCGGAATAACCCTTAGTATAGGGGCTCCTAGCTCCATATAAATAAAAAACAAATGATATAATATTACAGGCAGCTACCATTACATGTTGCATTGAGCTTATTGCTTACCGTATATAGTGCTTTATGAAAATGTATTGGTGTAGTTGTGTATTTAGTTAATATAAACCTAGTCTTACCTGTACAATCTGGAATTAATCCCGAAAGCAATTGAGGAGAAATCTCCTCCAAAACGGAGCAAAATACACAAAATGCACAAGGACCTTTGACTGCAAGTTTATCAAGGAAAACTTCAGCTCTTTTCTTACTGTTTTCATAAGAAAGAACGTCTCTGTATTCGTCCAAGGAGAAAACCTTTTCACAAACTAGATAGGAGAGAACCTTATTGACATCCAACTCTCCAAGTATCTTCTCTCTGTGATTATTCAGGATGACAGAAGGCCATTTCTTCCCATCTTCATTCTCTCTTTTTACCGGACACGCAATGTTGTAAAACCAAGACTTTGCAGACCTGCCCAGCATCTTGAGTTTATAGCGGAAGATGTGGAATTCCAATGCTGCATGCTCCAAACAGTGATCCTCATGATGTAATATGCACATAATGTAAGGCGAAGGAACGTAACTGCATTCTGCTCCTGTAATTAATGTAATTCTGCCGCTGTGAAGGCCTTCTCCAGGCCAGGCTGCAAACTGGTTTACTGCACGCAGTTACTTAAGAGGATTACTTGACACTAATAAGTTCCTTACAGATGCTATCGTCTTCCGAACCATAAGGCAGAACTCTTTTATATGCCTGGTAAACAATTCATGAATAGATTAGAAAAAAATAAGTGACAATTCAATTGTTCTTGTCATGTTTAGAACTGTACATTTATTTATTTTTTTTACATTCTAATACTAATAGTGGTATTTCCTCTTATAAAGGGAACCTGTCACCACTTTTTTGGCGTATAAGCTGTGGCCACCACCACCGGGCTCTTATATACAGCATTCTAACATGCTGTATATAATTATTATTATTTATTATTATAGCGCCATCAATTCCATGGCGCTTTACATGTGAAAGGGGTGTACATAATAGGGACAAGTACAATAATCACAAACAATACAAGACACAAACAGGTACAGGAGGAGAGAGGTCCCTGCCCGCGAGGGCTCACAGTCTACAAGGGATAGGTGAGGATACAGTAGGTTAGGGTAGAGCTGATTGTGCGGCGCTGTATCAGACTGAGGGTTATGGCAGGTTGTAGGCTTGTCAGAAGAGGTGGGTCTTCAGGTTCCTTTTGAAGCTTGTCATATAAGAGCCCAGGCCGCTGTGAGAACATAAAAAACACTTTATAATACTTACCTAACGGTCGTGCGGTGGGCCATATGGGCGTCTCCATTGTCCGGTGCCGGTGCCGCCTCTTTCGGCCATCTTTGTCCTCCTTCTCTAGCGCATAGGCATTAAGGTCCTGAGCAGGTCCACTTTGATCTGCCCCGAGCAGGGCAGATCAAAGTATTGTAGTGTGCCTGCGCAGGACTGGCGAGTGTGTATGACGTAGACGCACCATGCACACAGACTTCAAAAAGAGGACGAAGATGGCCGAAAGAGGCGGTGCCGGCACCGGAGAACGGAGACGCCCATATGGCCAACCGCATGACCATTAGGTAAGTATTATAAAGTCTTTTTTATGTTCTCACAGCGGCCTGGGCTCTTATATACACATGTTGGAATGCTGTATATAAGAGCCCACTGGTGGTGGCCGCAGCTTATATGACAAAAAAGTGGTGACAGGTTCCTTTTAAAGGGAAAACACTAAAGCCAATGTACATAGCTTGTAAAAATAAACTTTATACATAGAAATGTTAATATCGATCATAAAATTATGGATAACAACGTTTTCTGAAAGTTTTAGATTTTAAATATTATATTCTACATTCATATATTTTGACAATATATTAAAGGCGTTGTCCCTTCCAAAGATTATTTCTCCAGATGTTCGGAGGCAAAACTAAAAAAAGAAAACAAAGTAAGCTATTTCTCACCCTGTGGGGTCCAGCATTTGCTGCTGCTGCAGTGATTTCTTACAAGCTGCATCGATGACATCATATTGACGGTAATGCAGTCAATCACAGAACTTAGTGCCTTCTACATCGGCAGATCCACTGAGCTAAGTGATCAGCTGCTTAACTGTTGACTCGATGTTGATGCTGTACACAGTCACTGAAGCAAGGATGAGAAGATGGAGGGTGAGTGACAGCCCAGTTTTGTTTATTTTTTGCTTCCCTGAGTCATTTTAGCTATCATTTTTAAAAGGGCACATCCCCTTTAAGTGTTTCACATCCAATAACTGTCATGATGACTTTGAGATAGTGGGGAACCAGGGATCCTAGCTCTCCCTCAAGCTAGGGGACCCTACACTATCCTTAACCTCAGGGATACTTCTAATGGTGGAGAAGCCTAAGTCTCCTTCCTAGTCCTACTACTGACCAGCCCTGATCTAATTCCCCATCCCTCTCCCATAAGGGAGGAATGGGACAGGAATGTGTTGAAACCACAGATAAAGACAGAAAATGGAAAACCAAAACTCTGTCACTTAGCACGTACACATACAGGATAAGACCATAACAGATTCATGAGAAAAACAAGAGCAGGAAGGAAGTGCAAAATAACAGGGTTAAACTCCACAATCGCACCAAGCAAAGAGCACAACCTTCACCAGACAGAGTCTGGGACAACACACCTCACAGACCAACATAAAATAAACTATAGCTGGCATGGGTAGAGGGATTCAAACAATATAAATAGGAGGGGAGCAAATGTGATAGGTCTCCCCACAACATGTGATAAAAGAAGCAAGCAGACTAGCATAGATTAACTCTTGCTAGCCTGCCTATGAATCAGAATACAGCAGGTCGATGCCCAAGTCTGCCAGTGTTGTTCCCAAACACGAGAGAAACCATCGGATGGAGTGTCAGGATCCGAAATGTGAACAAAGTCCAATGTTGCCATGACAGTTAGTGAAGTTTGTGCAAAACGTTGTGTAATAATAACAGATACAATTAAGCAAAAACGGCTAAAACATAACTTTTAATAAATATCCTATAAAAGTTATACAAAACTACCTGTAATAACAGGTGTAACATGCACCAAAAAGCCTCTCTGGGCAATATTAACTGAAGGTGTAGAAGACCAATGATGGGCTCCCAATCAACCAATATATTAGATTACTCAGACCCAGAGAGGCCACTATAAACAAAAACAACACACACAAAAAACAAACAAAAGAGAAACACTAATTGGTGTTCGTATTTTCTTCCAAGTGGACAGTGGTCCCGTGGACTGCAAAAAATAAGTAAATAGAAAAACACAAAATATCTAAATCATATTCTCACAATGACAGTGGTCAACCTTTCATGTGCTGCCAATATCTGACAAAGTACGCAGAACAGTAGAGAATGATTTAAAATATGGAACAGTCTCACCAGGTTAGTAGGAGCAGGGATTGGCAGGTATCTCCTTAAACAGGGGTTTTTGGGTGTCCATAGCGTTACTGAACCTATCACACCCTGGAAGTTTCCTTATGCCTATTGTCCCATCAGCCCCTGCCTTCACAAGGGCAGACCACAGCTAGCCCTATTTCTGAACCCCTAGATTAACCCTAATTTCGTACCGACGCATTTCATCGGCAAAGACTCATCAGGGGACATCCATGCAGTCAGGGAAAGAGTTCTATGTCCCTGTTCCCACATACATCAAACAATGGAGTACAATAACAGAGTACAATAAACATTGGGCCAATTCATCAATGTACGACAGTTTTCTGTTAAACTGCTGAAAATTCTAATAAAACTACTCAAAATCTTGATGAAACTTGGTGTTTTAAGTCAGTGATTGAGAATTATGCCAGCATTTTGAAAAGTGAGTGGACCTTGGGCAGAAGGCACTGAACAATTGCTTGTTGTGAGCTAAGGTTTTGGCATGTCCAATTTCAAATTGTTAGTCATTTTGTTCTCCCACTGAGGACCTGAGAACTAGCAAAATATAGAAGTCGAGCTGAAAGGCACTTCTGGGTCAGGGCATACTAGCCATTGAAGAAATAGGTGAGTGTTCACATGCACAACCTATGGGCATTTCCAGGAGGCCTACACGGCATGTGCAGACCCTGGGAGACAGCAGCATGGACCGAGGCAACCACAGCTGGGCGATCCATCGGTGGAGAGGAGCAGGACAGCAGTGTTACACTCTCTCATACAGCACACAGAAATGCTAGACTGAATGGGCACTCCTGTGTATGGGAGAGTTGACTTTAATAGATGCTGGCAGAGTGATTGGCAGAACCATCATTTGGTCAACAGCCAATTTGTATGGGAGACTTAGCATAAAGAAGGAATCGCACACAAGATCCTTATGCTTATCCTTACGTATTAAAGTGGAACTCTCAGATGTCTATTATCAAGGCCCTTAAACAGAGTCTCACCCATGAGGAATGCTTGCTCCAGTGCACTGTGTATTTTGTTTGGAACTCTATGGTAAAATTAACGTCTAGTTTTTTATAGACAGCTTCTAACACATATAATTTCTTATCAATTATAACAGTTGCTTTTGTAAAAGCAGCCGAGCTGATCGGATCTGGGTTCACTGTGGCTCGAGGGTCTCCGGACCAGGGGGTGGTGCGGCCACTCGAATGAAAAGGGGGTATTTACAGGGGAGTTATAGTTTGTGACGTCACCCGTGGTGTGTGGTAATTAGGAGTACCACCGCTGCT
The DNA here is from genome assembly GCF_048569485.1 of Anomaloglossus baeobatrachus. Taxonomy (NCBI): domain Eukaryota; kingdom Metazoa; phylum Chordata; class Amphibia; order Anura; family Aromobatidae; genus Anomaloglossus; species Anomaloglossus baeobatrachus. The sequence goes on from NC_134356.1 coordinate 471,254,595, forward strand.
GTTGGGAGTACCCGGGGGTGATGGAATGGGACAGCAAGGTGTTGGAGCCTGAAGCTATTCCCCGACCTAGGGTCCGTGTACCCCGTCGGTCCCGGACCGGTGATAGGGCAAGGCTGACGGTCATCGTCCTCGACGGGTCCGAGCACCTTGCCACGATCCCCTGCGATCGGGGGTCCGACTCCTCTAGGCCCAGACTACCGTCTGCAACCTAGGCTGTTACTTCAGGAGTCCCCACTCCCGACTTCCTCTGAGCTCCTCTCAGCTCGAGGGCTACTCTTAACCTCCTTCTCCACTCACTGACTCTCCTCAACTCAACTCAACTGACTACACTTCCTCACCTCCCCTCCCTGACCCCCCAGGTGGGCGACTCTATTCCTCTCAAGCCGTCCACTCGTGTGTCAGGTGGGTGTGATGCAGGGTGTCTCTAGGATTTTCATTTGCTAGTAGAGGCAACACCACTTAAGTATGGACCCAGAACCAAGAGGGAGGCGGAATACTGCACGGAAGGGCAGCTTGTGCAGTACCCTGTGACGACCTGATAGTCCAGGGGCATCACACTTTGCCTTTATTGGCTTTTTTAATAGTGATATCTCAAGTAATACAATGCCTATAAATTTCTTCTACGAAGAGTATGTTCACCATCCAAACAGTTATCCATTTTTGCAATATCTCACGACTTTCAACCTGTTCGAAAAAATCAACAATAAATCTTGAAACCACCAGGTCAAACTTACTCTTCGTTCCTAGAAGCAAATAAATATTGTTTGAGGAAAAACTTCTTCAACCTGATCAAGTAAAAAAAATGAATCTTAAGACATAAACTTCAAAACATTCTATAGAAATCGACCAGAAAGTCAACTCTGTCCATTACTTTGAGTAGGAACGTGTATGCTTTTTCTATTCTAAACTGATATTGGTGGCATGCAATTATTGGAATTTGTATTTTTATGCTATTAACTCAGATTTGGTATTCATGTCATCTGGCTACATATGAATAGTTGTGGATATACAGTGTGTCCACCCATATCCTGTCCACCACCATTAACTTGAGAACGGCGGCAGCTATAGGCATAGAAGTGGTATCTAGGTATAGTAAAGTAGCCATGTGCTACACAATGAAACCACCTATAGCGCCACCTGATGGAAAACAACGAAGTTAGCATTTTTATCTCGAAAACGGAATGAGATAGAGAAAAAAAGTGAATTACAAAGTTGTAGGGCATCATCAATTCAATATGAATCGACACCTTGCATACAGAAATGTAATGATTAGAATGTGTAAAACTCACAAGGCTGCGGACGTGAAGCAATACCTCATGGAGACCTTCCTACAAGTCATTCGGTATGGTGAATGCGTGGAGAGGCCCACGCTCACCTTACCTGACCCCATTGGACTTCTTTCTGTGAGGTCACATCAAACAACAGGTGTATGCAACCCCTCCACCAACATTGCAGGACCCATGACGACGTATCACAGATGCTTGTGCTAACGTGTCACCTACCATATTGCACAACGTGCAGCAAGATACAGTATGCTGTACAGAGTCCAGATGTGCATTGCAGCTGACGGTGGCCACTTTGAGCATCAAAGTTAAATGAGCGCCAAATTCGTGACCAGCATTCAATGTTTTGGGAGTGTCATGGGTTTCATATTATAGCATTTGTGTATGCAAGGTGTCGATTTGTATTGAATTAATGATGCCCTACAATTTTTTAATTCACTTTATTTCTCTATCTCGTTCCGTTTTCGAGATAAAAATCCGTTGTTTTCCACCAGGGGGCGCAATAGGTGGTTTCATTGCGTGGCGCATGGCTACTTTACTATACCTAGACACCACTTCTATGCCTATAGCTGCCGCCGTTTTCAAGTTAATGGCGCTGGACAGGATATGGGTGGACACACTGTATAGTATTACATCATTGTCACACAGTGACTATCGGAGTCCCGGCAGGTGTAGAGGGACTTCCAGTGAGTGCCATAACACACTCGGTGCACAGGGGAAATGATACATCGAATAGCCCTGGTGGTAGAGAGAGGGGAGTAGGATCACCTCTTAACACTCACCTGAGAATGATCCTTGCACTCCCTAATGTCACTAGATGGGTCCTTCCCCTCATGCGCCAATCACATGCCTAGGCCTTTGCTGGTCCTGGACTCAGCCTGACTAGTAATGGCCAGCAAGATGATAGTCTCACCACTGCAACAAGATAACACAAGGTAGGTAAGACAACAGGTGGAAAAAGACACAACAATGAGAACTCCAACGTTTCTTCAGCAAGACCTTCGCAGCTGCAACAGTAGCAACACCACAGCTCAGTAGAGACAAGCTCCATCGACGTGGATAGCTTTAGGTTTGAGCTATAGCCGGCATAGGGAGGAGCACGAAGTGGATATTTATAGCAGTAGAGAGTGGCTCCAGCTGAGCTTACAACTACCTGTTAGATCACTGCAGGATAGAAATGCAGTTTAACCCTTTCGGTACCAGATGGAATTAAATACACTCCAACTCAGATTAAACAACAAGCGGGCACTAACACGTATCTGCAATTAACAACGTGCTGCTAGCTTCTGATCCAAGATTCCCTTGAGATCACATCAGGCCGAGCCACATTTGTGACAGTCATTCCAGTAGCAGATACAGACAGAAGAGGTCCTTGTGAAAGAACAATATATAGGCCTATTTATGTCCAATAGCTCATTTGGATAAACAATTTCACCTGCTTTGGGGGTGATAATGTCCCCCTTGCGTTTTGGAGTGCCCCAATGGTGTGTCTGTCCCTGCACTATTCCAGTTGTTATAATGTAGTTGGTGTGTATTTTTAATTTTTATTTCTGTAATATATTTCTCTTTGAAGCTAATATACAGTTAGGTCCAGAAATATTTGGACAGTGACCGAATCTTTGTGATCTGGCCTCTGCATGCCGTTATTTTTTATTTAAAATCAAACAATGGAGATGCAAATGTGACGCCCTGGCAAAATTAGGTAGTCACAAATAGGCCCCCGCATTACACCGTTCCCTCACTAGGAAACATACAGCCAACCTAAAAACCTAGTCACCCCCCCTTAGTGAAAGATACACACACCAGTGGGCGTGACCAGGCGGTTGGAACATGCCCACCCAGGGGTCCAGACAGCCCGGGGCGGGAAAACAGCAGATCAGTTTACATTAGCTTGGAGTTCAGTTTGGAGAGGAGTGTGGGCAGGAGCTAAGTGTAGGTCCAGCAGGAAAGTTCAAGTTGAACGGTACCAGGGTAGGAGCCTGGGTGCCACTGGCTAGGAGGCAGACGGTGGTCTCCATAAGCAGGAGACGGGAAGACGGCTCGGCAGAACCGGGACAGGGTTGTAGCCCGCCGGTACCGACACGGGGAACCGACCCGGAAACCGGAGCACAACGGGGGGTACTCGGACCCTGAAGCCAGGACCGGAACCAAGCGGGACTGATTAATTAACTGATTGAGGTCAGGACTAGAGGTCCTGTCTCACCCAAAGTCCCTCATAGAAGACAACAGCCCAACGATAGGGATAAGAGGTCATCGCCAGGGCCCATAGATCTCACAGGCCAGCGTCTGTGGGCACGGCTCCTTAGGCCACATCCAGCCGGGAGCGGACTCCTGAGTTTCACACTAGGAAAGTCCACCTTACATAAACAGTGCAGAGGAAAAGGCTAGAGACCACCAGCCGGGTGGGGGACCCCAATGCAACCAGCCGTGGCACCAGCCACCATCACCTTGGTTTACCAGAGACTTGTGTGGTTTATTAACCGTGAGTACACCAACACTCTCTGCAGTCGCTATCCCCTGCACCGAGCCACCAGGTCCCGGGGCCACCATCCCTGCCCACAGAGGGGTTAACAACTTGCTGCGCAACATCTCCCCCGGGTGCCCCATAACAGCAGCGGTGGTGTCACACCTCACCACACACCGTGGGTGGCGTCACAAACTTAATATTGCCTAGTCCGTATATCCAAGTCCCCCCTTTTTATCCGGCGTGTCCACGAGACCCTCGGGTCCGGAGACCCTCGAGCCACCCCCTTAGAAGGTCCGGATTCGAGCAGCGCCGGCTGCTGGCACGTGGGTGGCACACAATTGAAGTGCAGACTTTCAGATTTAATTAAAGGAGATAAACAAAAATATCCTATGAAATGTTTATGAATTGCAACCAGTTTTTTAGAAAGGCTCCTCATTTCAGGGGCTCAAAAGTAATTGGACAAATTTACTTTACCATGAATATAATATTCATTTTTAATTCTTCGTAGAGAATCCTTTGCAGGTAATGACTGCCTGAAGTCTGGAAGCTGTTTATAACACTAAATGCTGGGTTTCCTCCTTTGTACTGCTTTGCCAGTCCTTCACTGCAGCTGATTTCTGTTATTGCTTGTTTGTGGGTCTTTCTGCCTTAAGTTTCGTGTTAAGTATGTGAAATGCAGGTCAATGTGGTTCAGATCTGGTGATTGACTTGGCCATTGCAGAATATTCCACTTTTTTTTGCCTTCAAAAACTCCTGTGTTGCTGTTGCAGTATGTTTTAGGTCATTGTTCATCTCTACTGTGAAGTGCTGTCCAATCAACCTTGGTGCATTTGGTTGAATCTGAGCAGAAGGTATCGCTCCGTACACTACAGAAATCATCCAGCTGCTTTTGCCTCCAGTCACATCATCAATAAACACTAGAAACCCAGTACTATTGGAAGTCATGCATGCCCTACCATCACATTGCCTCCACCATGTTTTACAGAGGACGTGGTATGCTTTGGATCATGAGCCGTTACAAGCTTTCTCTATACATTCTTCTTCCATTACTCTGTTACATTTTAAACTTCATTTCACCTGTCTATAGAATATTTTTCCAGAACTGGGCTGGCTTCTTTAGATGCTTTTTGTTAAAAATCTAATCAGAACTTTCTGTGTTTAAGGTTGATTAATGGTTTGCACCTTGTGGTGAACCCTCTGTATTTGCTCTCATGATGACTTCTCTTTATGATAGACTTAGATACTGAAACATCCACTTTCTGTAGAGTGTTCTTTACTTGGGTGGATGTTGTGAAGGGGTTTTCCTTCACTAAAGAAATGATTGTGTGATCATCCACTACTATTATTTTCCTTGAATACCCAAGCCTCTTTGAGTTCCCATGCTCTCCAGTGTGCTCATTTTTTTTCCAGCATATACTAAACTCTTGATTTGGCCACCCCTGACATTATTGCTATCTCTCTGATGGATTTTTTTTCAGCCTCATGATGGTCTGTTTTTCCTCTATTGAGAGCTCCTTTGACCGCATGTTGTGGGTTCACAACAGCAGCTTCCAAATGCAAATGGCACACCTGGAATCAGCTCCAGACCTTTTAGCTGCTTAATTGATGAAGCACTAATGCAGCCCATTAAAAAACTTTTGAGATAATTGTCCAATTATTTTTGAAAAAGAGGCAGCTACATGTTAAATAGCTGTAATTCCTAAACACTTACTCCGATTATGATGTGAATACCCTCAAATTAAAGCTGAGAATATGCACTTATAAACACATATTGAACTGTATAACGTATATGGAATATGTATTTGTAAACAGGTAAAATTCCAAAATTTGTGTCACTGTCTAAATATTTCTGGACCTAATTGTAATTGGTTATTTCTGTCGTGAGAACTTGTTTTTTGTAGCGTATTACAAGCATACTATGCGCATGCTTGAAAAAGTTCTCCAAAATCGTGACAGGAGTGCATGTGTCTATGTATCTATGTTACCGTATCTACCAAACTGCGATTGCTATTTATTTGATCCTTATTCCTATTAAAAATGTATTAATGTTGGGAGATTCTTGAACATTTGGTGACTGTACCAGCTTGCTATGTCTAGCGCTTTATCCCTTGAAGCAGTTCAGGTATGCGAATATTAGTTTTTTTCAATGCTTAAGGATCTAGTGTGTAGTTGCTTTTTCACCTTGTTGTTGGATGATACAAGGCAATGGGAGAGCCTGGTTTCTTACACACACGGAATAAGTGAGTTATTTTGACCATCATTGCTTGCCTTAATATTTATCCAAAAGGGTGTAGCCTCAAGAACATATGATAGCTACGTCCGAAGAATAGTTGCTGTTTGCCAAAGCTGTAGGCAAATAAAATGCACTAGACTATAATGTGAAGAACTTATTAGAAGTACATAACAGCCACCTGATAATAGGACAGAAGAATCATTGGGAGTGATATAAAGCCGGCAAAGGTTATTACAGTGCTCAATTAATAAAACAGATACTATGACGTGTACTGTACATACAGTGGGGTTGTAACTGTATTTTCATGCATTGACCACAGGGCATTACAAGCCTTTTAGTAATTGGAAATCTCATGAAACTTGTGTTCCTGGTGCTATAAATCCCTGAAATGCTTCTACTTAATGAAACAGGATTAACAATAGAGATTATTACAATCCTACAAGAATTATTCTGCCATTAGTAATCCATCAGCAGGGATAGTCTATATGGTATTCTCCTAAGTGACAGATGTCAGGTCTAGCAAACATCTGTAGTTTTCCTTAACACCACATACCATCTGGTCACATTGAGGGCAGCAGTGTGTAGAGGAAGAACATAATAGCTTTATGTCACTTGACCTTTTTGCGTCATTATATTGACCGTAAACTGACCTGTGGAGCAAATCTAGCTATGTGCTGACTAACAAGATGTGATTCCAATATTACTATATTTAGTGGCAGTCACAAAGCAAATAAAAGAATTGGATTAAGGTAGTTCCTGGCTGTACTAGACTGGAAACCATCATTAACAAACTATTGGGTATGTCATGTTCCTTCATCAGCTGAGCTTTTGTCACACATAGTTTTGCATAAACTTCACCCACTGTCATGTCATGCTCTGTTCACATTGCAGATTCTGAGACTCCACCATGGTTTGTCTGGTGTCTGTGATCAACACAAGCAGACTCGGGTGTCAACCTGCTGTGTGCTCAGTCATAGTCAGGCTAGCAACAGTTATCCTCTGTTAGCCTACTTGTTATGCTTCTTTTATCACATGTTGTGAGGAAGCCAGTCACATCTGCTCCTCTCTATGGATGAAATCTTCTACCCATGCCAGCTATGAGTTATACTATGTTGGTCTGTGTGCTTTGGTATCCCAGTTTATCTGGAAAGCATTGCTTTTTGACAAGAGTGGTTGTGGAGTTTACCCATTGTCTTGTTGTTTCCTCTCTGCTCTTGTTTTCCTCCCTATCTTTTATTGTTTTATATCTCTGTGAGCTTGTGCTGTTTGACAGAGATTTGGTTCCCCTGTCTGTCTATTTTTGTAGGTTTAATCTCACTCCTGTCCCGATCCCTCCTGGATGAGGGGGTATCAGATCAGGGCTGTACAGGAGCAGGGCCAGGAATGAAAGTCAAGCATCCCCACATTACGGGTATCCCTAAAACTAGAGCTAGCATAGGGCCCCCTAGCGTGAGGGTCACTTAGGAGTCGCAGTTTCCTGCTATCTCCATAGTCTGTACTGTCCACACTTAAATTTTCAGCACAGACCCAGTGGTTGCACTGTCAAGGCAGTTGCAAGCCCTGTTTCTCCAGGTGACTTGCTCAAAGTTTTCTGAGCATACAAATCTCCAAGGGTGCCCCAAATGTTGCATCAGACCACTTTCCTATTTGTAATTTTTGAAATGTGAAGAATCAAAATAACTTTTTTTGCCTAAATCACTAAAGGAAATGTGTCATCTTTAACTTTATGCCTTTGAGAGATCTACTCCCCTTCAACTTCTTTAACTGTTCACAATAACAGGAATTTTCATGCGAAGTGCCAGAACCTTTATATGCCACTGCATACATATGTGTGTGTGTGTGTGTGTGTGTGTGTGTGTGTGCGTGCAACTAGTCTCTGGAGAGAAGAGGACGGTAATGCCGGCATCACACGGTATGATATATCGGGCGATATGTCGTCAGGGTCACGTCGTTAGTGATGCACATCCGGCATTGTATGACATATCGTACCATGTGACACCTCCGAACGACTGTGAACGAGCAAAAATACTCACCTTATCATTGCTCGTTGACACGTCGTTCATTTTCAAAATGTCAGTCCTCCTTCTGTGCGCCGGTAGTTCGTTGTTCCCGTGGCAGCACACATCGCTCCGTGTGACACCCCGGGAACAACGAACACAGCTTACCTGCATCTCACCGCCAATGCGAAAGGAAGGAGGTGGGCGGGATGTTACGTCCCGCTCATCTCCACCCCTCCGCTTCTATTGGCCGGCGGCTGTGTGACGTCGCTGTGACATCGAACGTCCCCCCCTTCAGGAAGAGGATGTTCGCCGCCCACAGCGAGGTCGTGCGGGAGGTAAGTACGTGTGACGGGGGTTTAACGACTTTGTGCGACACGGTCAATGAATTGCCCGTGACGCACAACCGATGGGGGCGGGTGCGATCGCTAATACGATCGCACGATAAATCGTCCCGTGTGACACCGACATAACTCTGGTGACACCTATCGGAGCAATCCTAACAGTCAATATCAATTTCTTAGCCCGACTGACCAGACCAAAGTCTACAATTCTGACCAGTGTCACTTTCTGAAGTAATAACACTGGAAGGCTTCAACATTTCCCAGTGATTTTGAGAATGTTTTTCTTTGTAATAAGTTCTACTTCATGTTAGTTGTAAACCTTGGTTGATATGATTTGCATTTATTTATGAAAATCTTGAAATGTTTACCAAAAAAATGCAATTTTCAAACTTTCCATTTTTATGACCATAAACTATACAGTTATATCACACAAAATTGTTAACAATTAACATTTTCCACATGTCTACTTTACATCAGCATCATTTTTTAAACATTTGTTTTTCCTTAGCAAGTTAGAAGAGTTAAAAGTTTATCAGCAATTTCTCATTCCCCCCCAAAACAAAATTACAAAACCAAATTTTTCCGAGACCACACCACATTTGAAGTGACTTTGAGTGGCCTGTGACAGAACATATCTAAAAGTGACAGCATTTTAAAAACTACTACCCTCAAAGTGCTAAAAATCCACATTCAAGAAATTTATAAACCCTTTAGGTGCTCCACAGGAATTAAAGCAATATGGAAGGAAAAGATAAAAAAAAAAAAAAAAAAAAAAAACATTTTCCAACAAAAATAATAATAATAATAAGTTTTATTTCTATAGCGCCAACATATTCCACAGCGCTTTACAATTAAGAGGGGACATGTACAGACAATATGAGACAATACAAAATAACAAAATTAAGATATCAGGAGGAGTGAGGGCCCTGCTCGTAAGCTTACAGTCTATGAGGAAATAGGGGAGGCACAAAAGGTGAAATATTGCTTTGACCCAAAGTTTGCATTTTCACAAGGGTAAAAAGAGAATATAAACTTGCCAATTTGTTGTACAACTTCTCCTGAGTAGGCTGATACCTCATATGCGGTGGAAAACTATTGTTTTAACGCACGGCAGGGCTTGGAAGAGAAGGAGCACCATTTGACTTTGTGCAACATCAGTTGGAATAGATATTGGATGGCTTGTCGCATTTGCAGAGTGCTTGATGTGCCTAAACAGTGACAACGCTCCATAACTAAACCCATTTTGGAAACTACTGTACATTCCTCAAGGAATTTATTTAGTGGTGTGGCGAGCAACTTGAACCTGCATGTTCTTCACAAAATTTTATAATGTTGCGCTGAATTTTCATTTTCACTAGGGGGAACAGGAGATAATGGATTTTACTGTTTGTTTTAGAATTTCTATTTAGTCCACTGATACCCAATATGTGGTGAAAAACTACTTTTTAGGCACACGGCAGGGCTCAGAAGGGAAGAAGTGCTATTTGAATTTTGCAGCTCCATTTTGGCTGGAATAGATTGAAGAGCCCAAACATGCCAAAACAGCAGAAACCCCCACAAGTGACCCCATTTTAGAAACCACACCTCTTAAGAAATTCATCTAAGGTTGTAGTGAGCATTTTTAACCCACAGTCGGTTCACAGAATTGGGCTGAGTGAGTGAAAAATTCCCATTTTTTTTCCAATAAAATATTTTTGGGCCCCAAGTTTTTAATTTTCAAAAGAAGTAATAGGAGAAAATGAACAGTAGAATTTGTTACTCAATTTCTCCTGATTATGCCAATACCCAATATGTGGTCAAAAACTAATTTTGAGGCACAGTGCCCCTGACACTCCAGAAAGCAGACACCCCCCATAAGTGACCCCAGTTTACAAATTACAACTCTCAATGAATTCATCTATGGGTGCAGTGAGTACAGCATGTGCCTCAGAGTTTTATAGGACTAGGAGGTGAAGAAAGAATAATGATATTTTTAACAGTAAAATATAATTTAGCCCAAAGTTTTTAATTTGTATAAGGGATAATTGGAAAAAACAGATCATACCACTTGTTGTGCCATTTCTCCTGAGTGCACCAATACCATACATGTAATCAGGAACTAATTTTCAGGCACAATTGAAAGCTCAGAAGGGAAGGCGCCCCATATTATAGTGCAGATTTTGGTGTTTTGGTTTGCAGGTGCCAGGTCACATTGGCAGAGCCCCTGATGTGCTAGGACAGCAGAACTCTCTATACGTTACCTCATTTTACAAACTACAACTCTAAATGAATTAATCTAAGGGTGCAGTGAAAGTATTCAAACCACAATTTTATACTATTAGTGAAGAGAAAATAATTATGTTTTTACCACAAAAATTTAGTTTTAGCCCCAGATTTTACAGTTTTACTGGGGAAATGGGTGAAATGGCAACAACATTTGTCAATTTCTGCTAAACGTGGCAGAACCCAAAGTGTTGCTTTGATTATGACTCCAGAAACAAGCAGCAATGGATGTTGCTGGGTGAAAATTGCAAATTTGCCATTATAGTGCCCAGTTCATTGTAGTGCCTGCATATTGTGCACGGCTCGTGCTTCTGGAGACACATACCCCATACATTATGTGGGCCCTCCTCACAAGAGTAATGCCAAAAATTTGGACCCTAAATGTGATTTGGATTTGGAGTATGATGGACCTGAGTGGGCACTTGTTTTTTTTGTGGATTGAGTTAAAGCTTTTATTGGAAACATCTTACATATTATTTTGGATCATATTTATCTTTTACATTACACTTACATCGCGGTTTCCATCTAAGGCTAAGGGTGGCTTTACACGCTGCGAAATCGCTAGCCGATGCTAGCGATGGCGAGCGTGATAGCACCCGACCCTATCGTTATGCCGATATGTGAAGATCACTGCCGTAGCGAACATTATCGCTACGGCAGCGTCACACGTACTTACCTTCTCGGCGATGTCGCTGTGACCGGCGAACCGCCTGCTTTCTAAGGGGGCGGTTCGCTCGGCGTCACAGCGACGTCACTAAGCGGCCGCCCAATCAAAGCGGAGGAGCGGAGATGAGCGGGACGAACATCCCGCCCACCTTCTTCCTTCCTCATTGCTGGCGCGTGGCAGGTAAGGAGAGGTTCCTCGTTCCTGCGGCGTTACATGTAGCGATGTGTGCTGCCGCAGGGACGAGGATCAATTTCGCCCAAGCATCAGCAGTGATAATTGGGAGAGGACCCCCATGTCAATGAGGAGCGATTTTGGACGATTTTGCAATCATCCAAAATCATTCGTAGGAGTGACACACACCGAGATCGCTACAGCGGCCGGATGTGCGTCACAAAATCCGTGACCCCAACGAGATCGCTGAAGCGATCTCGTAGCGTGTAAAGCCTGCTTAAGGACATGCGGGCATTACTGTAAATGCATCGCATAACACTCGGCTCCTGCTCTGCTGCGAGTGTAAGCTGAGTGTCATGCCACTGATACGATCCTTTGATCGGAGCACAGCTGTGGAGAGGAAGGCGGGAGCTGCGGAGGAGAGGGAGGGACTAATCTCCCCATCTCCTCCATTATCAGCTGTTGCGATTATCGCACTGCACTCTGTTGTAATGCGAGTGCAATGCAATGTTTCTCTCGCACCCATAGACTTGTATGGGTGCGAGTGAAAACGAATCGTCTTCAGCCAATAGAGTAACATTGGTCTGAGTGGAATGCAATTCTTTATCATGTGCCGCCCCGCGCTTGGCAGCTGAGCCGCTTGGGTCCGGACCTTCAGTGGGTGGCTCGAGGGTCTCCGGACCCGGGGGTCCTGCGGTCACTTCGATTAAAAGGGGGCTGGCGGTTTGGTGATGTAAGTGTACGGCCGGAGCCGTGTTAAGTTCATAACGCCACCCACGGGATGTGGTGAAGGTGGACACCACCCCTGCAATTACGAGGCACCCGGGGGAGATGTTGCGCAGCAAGTTGTTAACCCCTCCATGGGTCCAGCCCTCACACCTCTCCACTTGACCTCTAGACTAGACTTTCAGGACTAGACTGACTGACTGAACTTTCACAGTGAACTGTTACTTTCCTGCCCCAGGCTGTCTGAGACTCCTCGGTGGGCGTCTTCCAACCGCCTGGTTCCGACCCCTGGTGTGTCCATCAAGCACTGAGGGGGGTGAGTAGGGTTTTATATGTTTGGCTGCTGTCACCTTTTAGGGGACTGGTGTAGTGCTGGGCCCTATCTGTGACTACCTGGCTAGCCAGGGCGTCACAATCGCATTCCACTAACTCCGTTTTACCCCCCTTGTGTCCTTAGCCTAAATCTCTGAATCACGTGATGCAGATGACACCCCCGAGGTATCCATTTACTGTAGTGAGGCAGCAGAGTTACTTTGGAATCTGTCTGGTCTCTGTTCAGAGGTGTCCTTTTCAGAAGTGCACAAAACTGGTTGACCGCATTTTTATGCACGCTTAAAAAGACGGACACCGCCGGATCATGCAACAGTTACAGTCTAAAATGATTCCTTGCGCCTCATTTATCGTACATTTTGCAGTGTGATTTCTATCTGAATTTCGGAGATTTACAAGGAAACCCTGGTGTAGGTGCTCAGCGTGATAAATATGAGCGCAGGAAAAATGTGCGTCGAACGTTACTGCGATCTTTGGGAGGAAGAATGAATAAATGAAAAGCAAGTTAAGAATTTCTTTTATTTATTTTTTACGCAGTTCACAGTGCAGTTTAAGTCATTAGACGGTTTTATTCTTCAGGTCGGTGAAATTGCAGTGATATCAGATTTATATACTTTTTTATGCTTGGCTACTATCACACTAAAAATAAATTAAAAAAAGTTTTTTCCATCACCATATTATGAAAGTCATGTGAGGGCTTGTTTTTTTGTGAGATGAGTTGAAGTTTTTATTGGTGCCATTTCCAGGCACATAACATTTTTGCATCATTTTTTATTCAGATTTTTAGGAGGCAGAATGAACATAAAACTACATTTTAGGAATTGCTTGGGGTTTTTTTTTTTAGACCATTCACCATGTGGTAAAAGTGATAAAACAGGTTTATTCTTTGGGTCAGTACAATTACATTTATACTTTTTTTTCTTAATGTTTTGCTGCTTTTATACAATAAAAACAATTTTAGAAAAAAAAATAATTCTTTTTGCATCTCTCTATGCTGAAAGCTGTAGCTATTTAACTTTTACGCTGATGGAGTGGCATGGCGGTTTGTTTTTTTTTGCGAGACCAGATGACGGTTTCATTTATACCATTTTTCTTTACATACGACTTTTTGGTTACGTAGAGCTGTGCAGACTCGCAGAAAACCAGTACCGGTGGATCCCTGCTCTCTTTTTAAAAAAAATCCGGTTCCGGTCCGGAATCCGGCCCTATTTAAGTCTTTGGGGATCAGCATCTGGAGAATAAAAATGGTGAAAGAAAGGATAGAGGAATGGGAGCACAAGGGGTGGACTTACCAAGGCTCTGGCATAGCTGTACGCTGCTCCCAGGCCTCTTATTCACTCCTGGGCCACTAATTACAGTCAGATGTGCCTCCACCCTGAGTGGCAGCATGTCAGCTTACTGTATACAATCACAGGTGCCAGTACAGCTGGTGGGTGGGGAAAGCAGTGTAACTGAAGGAGCCCATACACTCTAGCATCTAAAGTGAGTCTAGAATGTACAGGCTCATTCTAGGTTAGCGTGCGTGACTAACGTGGTTAGTGGGTGTGGTGACATTTCCTCTTGTTCACCATAATCATGCAAGGGGGGCTTAGCTCCCCCTGCACTCCCCTTATCTGCGGGTCTGACCCTTAGTGCCCGCTTCTATTATAAACAACTCCATGCCCACGTGGACTTAGAAAAAGAATGTTTATTCTGGCTGGAAACATCGGACGGCATTTTGAACATGCCCCTGTCATGTGATTAAGGGCGTATTGAAATTACATCATATCTGGAAGGAGCACATACACTCTAGCATCTACTGTCAGTATCCTGGTATAAAAATAAATAAACAAAACAATTGGTGCAGGGTCCTCCCCCTGTATTCTGATACCGAGCACAGATACAGCCCATGACTATAGCCTCAGCCCTGCGCTTTTCTTGGCTGTGTATCAAAAGAAGAGGAACAGCATGCGGCTTTGTTTTTATTATTTAAACTAGCTGTACTACCCAGTTTCGCCCGGGTTAATAACTGCTCTTAACAAAATAGAATGTATTAACAAAAATATATTCTGCACACAAAAACCACAAAACAAATAGATAGAAATGTAATTATTAAAAGGGAAAAACTAAGCTAATAGAAGCATTTCACAACATATATTTCAACACCACAGATATTCCACACAGATTTAACTAAATTGGCCAAGTAATGTGCTCCGTCTGTCTCTTTCCAGATCTGTCTCTTTCCCAGTCTGTCTCTTTCCCATCTGTCTCTTTCCCCGTCTGTCTCCGTCTGTCTCTTTCCAGGTCTGTCTCTTTCCAGGTCTGACTCTTTCCTCGTCTGCCTCTTTCTTCGTCTGCCTCTTTCCTTGTCTGCCTCTTTCCCCATCTCTCTCTTTCCCCATCTGTCTCTTTCCCCATCTGTCTCTTTCCCTGTCTGTCTCTTTCTCCGTCTGTCTCTTTCCCTGTCTGTCTCTTTCCCCGTCTGTCTTTTTCTCCATCTGTCTCTCTCCCCGTCTGCCTGTCTCTGTCTGTCTCTTTCTTTGTCTGTCTCTATCTGTTTGGTCCACAGTTTGATAAATACTGATAACTCCCAGTGTTTTCTTACTATTGCTAAGGACATACTGGGAGTTGTAGGTTCATGTGATACAATTGTATATGGGGCTGACCTGACATTACAATTGATCAGTGTAGTAAACTTGGTGCATTATTCATGTACTGATGGTTGTTCTGGTGTTGTGTTCCTTTACTGATGGGGATTCTAGTGATGAATTTCTGTACTTCTGGTGGTTCTGGTGAAGTATTTATATGCTGATATTGGTTCTGATCCTGTGCACATGTAGCAATCCATAACTAGTAAAATTGCATTGCCACAATGGTTACTACATTAGTATTTATGTTAGTTCCATTAAAGAGGTTGTCCAGGTTTGTGGTGAAAGTCTCTATGTGACTGCAGACTTCTAAATCCTCACAGTGCGCACACTGTACACTGTCAGGACTCTCCGGTGCCAGCAGGGAGAGTTTGAGGTCACGTAACCGCAAGTATATTGAGTGAGGCTGCACATGTCTAATTAGAATGTCACCAGAAGTATGCAAATTGCATACTTGCAGTCACGTGACTGCTTGCTTACAGCACGGGAAAAATCTTGACAGCATGCAATCCACAAGCTGTGATCATTCAGAAGTAAGCAGTCATATAGAATAGAGTGACTACAGATTTTCATCAGAAATCTGGACAACCCCTTAGATTATAAAATCAAGCCCCGTAGGATGCCCAAACCCAACAACATGTAATATATTCACTGTCAGTATTCTGCTCCACTTGCCAACTCCAGCAGTCATATGATGACAATTTGCATATTCTTATTATATTTATAGTCATGTGCCAATTAGCTTCTCTTACTGCTTCTCTAACTGAAGGAAGAGCTACAGTGCCTACAAGTAGTGTTCAACCCCCTGCAGATTTAGCAGGTTTACACATTCGGAATTAACTTGGCATTGTGACATTTGGATGTGAATGTTATTTCTTTTTTTATTATTTTTTTTAAATTGTGAAAAGTTTATTCAGAGGGTCATTTATTATTCAACCCCTCAAACCACCAGAATTCTGTTTGGTTCCCCTAAAGTATTAAGAAGTATTTCAGGCACAAAGAACAATGAGCTTCACATGTTTAGATTAATTATCTCTTTTTCCAGCCTTTTCTGACTAATTAAGACCTTCCCCAAACTTGTGAACAGCACTCATACTTGGTCAACATGGGAAAGACAAAGGAGCATTCCAAGGCCATCAGAGAAAAGATCGTGGAGGGTCACAAGGCTGGCAAGGGGTACAAAACCCATACCAAAGAGTTGGGCCTACCTGTCTACACTGTTGGGAGCATCATCCGGAAGTGGAAGGCTTATGGAACTACTGTTAGCCTTCCACGGCCTGGACAGCTTTTGAAAGTTTCCACCCGTGCCGAGGCCAGGCTTGTCTGAAGAGTCAAGGCTAACCCAAGGACAACAAGGAAGGAGCTCCGGGAAGATCTCATGGCAGTGGGGACATTGGTTTCAGTCAATACCATAAGTAACGTACTCCACCGCAATGGTCTCCGTTCCAGACGAGCCCGTAAGGTACCTTTACTTTCAAAGCATCATGTCAAGGCTCGTCTACAGTTTGCTCATGATCACTTGGAGGACTCTGAGACAGACTGGTTCAAGGTTCTCTGGTCTGATGAGACCAAGATCGAGATCTTTGGTGCCAACCACACACGTGACGTTTGGAGACTGGATGGCACTGCATACGACCCCAAGAATACCATCCCTACAGTCAAGCATGGTGGTGGCAGCATCATGCTATGGGGCTGTTTCTCAGCCAAGGGGCCTGGCTATCTGGTCCGCATCCATGGGAAGATGGATAGCACGGCCTACCTGGAGATTTTGGCCAAGAACCTCCGCTCCTCCATCAAGGATCTTAAGATGGGTCGTCATTTCATCTTCCAACAAGACAACGACCCAAAGCACACAGCCAAGAAAACCAAGGCCTGGTTCAAGAGGGAAAAAATCAAGGTATTGCAGTGGCCTAGTCAGTCTCCTGACCTTAACCCAATTGAAAACTTGTGGAAGGAGCTCAAGATTAAAGTCCACATGAGACACCCAAAGAACCTAGATAACTTGTAGAAGATCTGCATGGAGGAGTGGTCCAAGATAACTACAGAGACCTGTGCCGGCCTGATCAGGTCTTATAAAAGACAATTATTAGCTGTAATTGCAAACAAGGGTTATTCCACAAAATATTAAACCTAGGGGTTGAATAATAATTGACCCACACTTTTATGTTGAAAATTTATTAAAATTTAACTGAGCAACATAACTTGTTGGTTTGTAAGATTTATGCATCTGTTAATAAATCCTGCTCTTGTTTGAAGTTTGCAGGCTCTAACTCATTTGCATCTTATCAAACCTGCTAAATCTGCAGGGGGTTGAATACTACTTGTAGGCACTGTAGAATATTTCACTGAACATTGATAGATTTAGGAAGACTCTTCGGCACGTGACATAAGCAAATGGCACATGATGACTACTGCATAAGCTGTATATAGGAGTGGCACCAAATGAAATTCTTGCCCTGTGGCAGGAAAACCTAGATCGACCTCTGATACTGTATATTGTATACTGTGTAAACAGACATCAGGTGTTATGTACAGGTTAGAGTATAATATCTGATGTCTGTAGTCATAGTGTATATACCATCAGATATTATCCTGTGTCCTGTATGTACTATACTGTGTGCAGAGACATCCGATGTTATATACAGATAATATGTGACTGGTGTAATATCTGATGTCTGTAATCCTAATGTAATATATACCAGTCACATATCTAATATATAAAGCTGAGTGTATGTGTGTGTGTATGTCCGCTAAAGGAATTTGCACCGTCAGAGTTACAATCACAAAATTTTGCACAGACGCCTCATTTGACTCAGGGAACATCATAGACTATGTTTTGATGGGAAAATTTAACCCCACGTTTTACAGTTACTCTCCAAAAAACCTGCTTACATTAACCCCTTAACAATTGCGGGCAGTAAAATTATGTCCTGAGAGGTCAGTGCTGCCGGCAGCCTGTGGGGATTCACGCACATGTCAGCTGATTTGTACAACTGACATGTGTGTCTCGTAGGCACGAGTGGATCCACGTGGCACCCGCGCCTGTTAACTCCTTAAATGGCGAAGTCAAAATGGGATAGAGCCATTTAAATCCCCGCCGCGGTAAATCTTTACTCACCCGGCTCCATCGGCGTCGCAGTGACGTGATCACTGTGAGCAAATGGTTGTCATGGTAGCCTCCTGTAGCTCACATTCACTCAGCCGACTGCTGCCAGTGACAAGAGATGAGTATTTCTGGTGATCACAGCTGTGTAGTTGTGATGAGCAGAAATAAATGAGCGATCAGACAACTGATCCTTATAATCCCCTAGGGGGACTAGTAAAATAAAAAAAAAAGTTCAAATCACCCCCCTTCAAACCCATTGACAATTAAAGGGTTAAAAATATACACATATTTGGTGTCACCGCGTTCAGAAATGCCGGATCTATCAAAATATAAAATCAATTAGTCTGATTAGTGAACGGTATAGCGGCAAAAAAAAAAAATTACAATAGCCAAAATTACGTTTTTTTGGTCGCCACAAATTTTGCTCAAAATACAATAACAGGCGATCAAAAAGTAGCATCTGCGCAAAAATAGTACCATTAAAAACATCAGGTCGAGACACAAAAAATAAGCCATAACTGAGCCATAGATCCTGAAAAATGAGAACGCTACAGGTCGCGGAAAATGGTGCGCCACTTTTTTCGGACAAACGTCTGATTTATTTTTAACACCTTAGACAACAGTAAACCTATACGTTTGGTGTCTACAAACTCGTTTTGACCGGAGGCATCACACCGACACATCAGTTTTACCATATATTGAACACGGTGAATACAATATCTCAAAAACAATCATGCAATCGCACTTTTTTTTGCAATTTTTCCGCATTTGACATTTTTTTGCTGTTTTTCAGTAACACTAAAAGGTAAAAATGTATGCTTTCATTTAAAAGAACAACTCATTCCGCAAAAAATAAGCCCTCATATGGCAAAATTGACAGAAAAATAAAAAAGTTGTGGCTCTCGAAAAATGAAAAAGTTGTGGCTTTCGGAAGAAGGGGAGTGAAAAAAAACCCGAAAACCGGAAAATTGGCCGGAGGGTGAAGGGGTGTTAAAGTGAATGGAGCTGGGAGCTATAAGTCATTAATACAAGCTCTAATTGGTTGCTATAGGCAACGGATGACATTCTTAGTATAAGAAGCTTATGTGTCAGTTAATATGATATTTGTAGAGACAGAGACACAGAGACAGACAGACAGAGAGACCCTCACAGAGACAGACACACAGAGAGACACACAGTTACAGAGACAGACACACACAGAGAGAGAGGCACATACAGAGACAGAC
The DNA here is from genome assembly GCF_048569485.1 of Anomaloglossus baeobatrachus. Classification (NCBI taxonomy): domain Eukaryota; kingdom Metazoa; phylum Chordata; class Amphibia; order Anura; family Aromobatidae; genus Anomaloglossus; species Anomaloglossus baeobatrachus. The sequence goes on from NC_134356.1 coordinate 471,274,034, forward strand.
AGCCAGAGGGATAATAATAATAATTTATTCATTTATATAGCGCTATTAATTCCATAGCACTTTATATCTTTTCCATCTGCGATTAAATAATCACTGCGATACTCGCCCAGTAAAGTGGGGTGAGAGTCATGCGTATGGTGTGCGTTTTTTTTCTAACCTAGCATCCGTATGACATGTGAGTGTTTGCGAGTGCCATGTGAGTGCTATTATTATTATTATTATTTATTATTATAGCGCCATTTATTCCATGGCGCTTTACAAGTGAAAGAGGGTATACGTACAACAATCATTAACAGTACAAAACAGACTGGTATACAGGGCTGTGGAGTTGGAGTCGGCGTTCATTTTGGTGGAGTCGGAATCGGTATCAAATGGACCGACTCCAACTCCTAAAATATATAATAAATTGGGGACAGTAGTGCAATGCAGAATGTGCTGAATATTTTTTCATAGGAATTTGGGAAAGTTATGAAATGTCCTACAAATGGCTGTTCTATTCCTGATCTAAGGCTACATTCATACACAGCGTTTTTGCTATGTTTTTGAGAATACATTTTTCAGCTGCAAAAGAAGATCATCTTTTTAAAAAACCGCATCACCTGAAAGGTTTATGCGCTCATAGATGTTTTCAATAGCAAAAGCAGATTAGAGAAACGCCACACAAACTGACTGCTCATTCTTTGTGAGGATCCGTTTTTAAGGCCTCCAGTTTCTCCAGTGGAAAAAGTTCTGCATGATTACAAACTCAAAAAAGAACAGGTTCTTGCTATTGTAACTGACAATGCTTCAAACATGATAAGCACAATTAAACTTATGAATGTGAGTAATGAACAACAACTAGAAGAAAATTTAGGATTCAGTATGTTAGAGATAGAAGGCCACAGTGCTGTTCATGTAACTGAGGAACAAACAGATATTACAACAGAAGAACAGCAAAATGATACTTTATAATTAGATGATCTTGTTGAAGCTGCTTCAAAACACTTTCATATTCATCACATGCGCTGTGTTGTGCACACGCTGCAGCTGGAAATAAGAGATAGTCTGCAAGAGGAACATGCTGGAAATCTGATTGGAAAAGTGAGGAAATTGGTTATTGCTGCCAGAACCCCTAAAATTGATTCCATCTTGAAGAGATGTGTTGGGAAAGGAGCAATTGTCAATCAAGCCACTCGATGGGGCAGCACTTATTTAATGATTGAGCGATTGTTTGAACTAAAACTACTTCTTATAGATATGGCAAACCCTCAGGTAACCCTAACTGAAGGTTAATGGACACAGGTGGCTGAATTGAAGGAATTGCTTAATCACCCATTTACCGTGACTAAAAAATTACAAGCTGAGGATTTAACTCCTGGCATTTTCATAAAGGAGTTGAAGAACTTGCTATTTTGCCTGTCCCAAAGAGGAGGTTTAATCGCAGATGGCATTTCTGCTTCAATGAAACGGAGAGAGACAGCTATTGGAAAATAAAATTCTTCTGGCAGCTGTTTATGTGGACCCAGGTCATCGTATACTGCTTGATGATCAACAGCTCACTAAGGCCCCCTTCACACGTCAGTGATTCTGGTGCGTTTGTGCTTTTTTTTTATACGTACCAGAATCACTGACATACGCAGACCCATTATAATCAATGGGTCGGCTCACACATCAGTGATTTTTCACTGAACGTGTCTCCGTTCAGCGTACACCCTTGGCCGTGATTCTGCACGGAGACATGTCAGTTTTTGTCTGGCATCACTGATGACCCACGGACCACACTATGGTGTGATCCGTGTGTGATCAGTGAAACATGTACAAAAAAATCATGGACATATTAAAATTTTTCAACTTACCTTGTCTGCGATTCGCTCTGCAGCCTCTGCTTTCGGCAGCTCCTGCCTGGCTCATGAATATTCATGAGAGCAGGAACAGCCGACCAGGAAGTAGCTGCTGATAGCGGTGGGCGGACGCTGCAGAGCCAGAGACGTCAGCACCATGGACAGCAGGAACGAAGGCAGGTGAGTAATGTCCATATGCAATCACGGGATCACGGATTGCACATGGACAACCCACGTGTGCCGTGAATCACGGAACATGGAGCGTGTTTTACACGTCAGTGAAGAACGTCTGTGTTTTTCACTGACGTGTGAAACGGGCCTAAAGGAAAGGAAGCTCTGACTGAGGTAGCAGTTAGGCTATGTGCGCACTTTGCGTTGAGGTAGTTGCAGTTCTAAACGCATCCTCTGGCAGAAATGGTCCTTGTCAAATTTGGTTTTGACAACAAAAACGCTATAAATACGCTTGCATTTTTACCGCGTTTTACATGCTTTTTCATTGCTTAAAGACAGATGCATTTTGATTACAAATACACTACTAAATAAAGTTTAAACATTCAAACACTATGAAAAAAAAAACGGAAAAAAATGATAACAAATATCAAGAGTAAAATCATACACAAATTAGCTAATTTTATTAAAATTATAACTGTGTTCTAATATTTATGCAAAAAATAACGTAAAATTATGGATTTTCATTAATTTAATTGTCGGACTATGTGTGTGTGTAAAGGGACATATCATGCCCTTGTTATGAAGTAAAAAATGCATGCGTTTATTTAGTCAAAAAAACATGTTTTCTGCATCAAAAAAGCATGTTAAACGCTGGGATTGTGATTTAGGATGCATTTTGAAAGTTCTCATTGACTCTAATGTTAGCAAAACGCTGCCAAAATGGCAAAAACAATTGACATGCTGCTTTTTTTAAACGCTGAGAGTTTGCTAAATTTTCTGCAAATAAAACGCTGCGTTTTAAACAGCATTGTGCGCACAAGAAATCCCAATTTCCCATAGACTCTGCTTGAAAATCAAAACGCATGCATTTTGGCATTAAAATGCTGTTCAAAAAGCTGCGGAAAAGCAGGTAAGAAAGCAAAATGCGCACATAGCCTAAGGATGAGTGTCCTACAGGACTGTCAGGTGGAAGAGGACTTGGGGCCTGACAGTGCTACTGCTGCCATATCTTCATCCTCATCAGATGAGGAGTTTAACTTTGACAAGTATTTGGATGACATGGCGCAGGCAAAGCGTTGCCGCAAGGAAAAAGATTTCACTCCGTCTCCTATAGCAGCAGATTGACCAGATTTCAGCAAAATTTTTCACTTGCTCTCAAAGAAATACAAAAATTCAACTTCTCATAAACACTGACTGTGCATGAGGCAATTCCTTTATACCAGGAAATTGTTAGAGATGTTGCCCATGTGGTTACGGCTTTGCCTGCAACCCAAGTTAGTGTAGAGAGTTTGTTCTCTAGCCTTAAAATTATTAGGTCAGATTTGAGGTCATCTGCGAAGGAGGATCTGATGGAGGCAATTCTATTTCTTACAACAAATTCATAGACTGCACAAATGTTATTTACATTATTTATTGTTTTTGTTGAAAACGTTTTTTTGCCACTTACATAGTTTATTACATAGTGGTTTTTTTTTTTATATATATATATATATATATATATATATATATATATATATAAAATATATATATATATATATATATAAATGTAATCTATATTACATAGTGTATTACATATTTACAATTTATTACAGTTTTTTGTGTTCTAAAGTTGTATTCCAATAAATATATTTTATGTTCTATCTAAATATCTTGATTATTGTATCATAAAAATGATTACTGTATTTTTCGGACTATAAGACGCACTTTTTATCCCCACAAATGTTGGGGGAAAGTGGGGGGTGCGTCTTATACAGTAGTCTGAATGTAGGGCTGCGGGGAATGAGGGTGCAGCGGTGGTGCGGGTCATCGGCGATGTGAGCAGGCTGTAGCAGCGCGTGCCATGACCACGTGGGCCCGCTCATTTCATATGCATGCACCCTCCCGCCCATCATCTCACAGCGCTGAAGCCGGCGCTGACAGGTGAGCGGGATGATGGGCGGGGGGTGCGCGCATAGTAACAGCCGGCCCGCGTGATCACCCCTGGCAACTATAGCATTGAGTGATCATGTGCGGTTATATTCACTGCCCCCCCGCGCATCATCTGCACGGGGGGGGCAGTGAATAAGTACGGTATACTCACCCGTCACCGTTCCCCTGCAGCATCACGATGTCCTCCTGTCTGCCGGCCAGCTGATCTGTGCAGAGAGCGGTGAGCACAGCGATGACGTCATCCCTGTGCGCACCGCTAGTCTCCACACATCAGCGGGCCGGCAGACAGGAGGACATCGCGCTGCTGCAGGGGAACGGTGACGGGTGAGTATACCGTACTTATTCACTGCCCCAGGTTGACACAGGTCAAAAGCACTGCTGCTGACACAGAGGAAGATGATCGATGCTGCAGGGAGTGAGGAAAGGGGAGTATAAACGTTTATTTTTTTTTCTGTGCCACAGGATGCAGGCCATATAGCAGGATGGGGTATATACCAGGATGGGAGTATATTATGAGCAGGATGGGGGTATATAGCAGAATAGGGGTATATTATGAGCAGGATGGGGGTATATTGCAGGATGGGGGTATATAGCAGGATGAGGTATATTATGAGCAAGATTGGGGTATATAGCAGGATGGGGGTATATAGCAGGATAGGGCTATTTATCAGGATAGGGTATATTATGAGCAAGATTGGGGTATATTGCAGGATGGGGGTATATAGCAGGATGGGGTATATTATGAGTAAGATGGGGGTATATAGCAGGATGGGGTTATATAGCAGGATAGGACTATTTATCAGGATGGGGGTATATAACAGGATGGGGGTTATACCAGGATGGGGGTATTTATCAGGATGGGGGTATTTATCAGGATCAGGGACATATATACAAGGATGAGAATCATATACAAGGCAGGAGGATCATTACCAGGATGGGGTACGTTAGTAGAGAATTTGGGGACATTACCCCCATAACAGTGTCAGCAGCAGATCCTCGCCCCATAACAGTGTGTCATGACCACATTTTTTGCTTAAAATTTTATTTTTCTAGTTTTCTCCTCTAACACCAGGGTGCGTCTTATGGTCTGGTGCGTCTTATAGTCCGAAAAATACGGTAAATGTCCCATGTTCACTGTCACGAACCACCGGGGGGGTCACTCAGAAATCCCCCGCGCTGGCTACCAGTACGTCACAATCGGGGGGTAACAAGTGGGGGGTCACCCCTCCTTTATACCTCCCGACCGACAGACAGAGCACGTGACGCGCTCTCTAGCGCCCCTCTTATAGTCAGGCCAATTATGGAATTGCCCGACAATAAGCAAGGAGGCCGCTATACTACTTATGCCGATTATTGAAGGGTCCCCGGTGAGAGTAGGGTATATATTCCCCCGACCTCCGCGGGCGGAATATATAAAACCTCCCCGAATCTCACTGGCCTCCCCACAATAATCCTTGGCACAACTCGCTGCCACCAACCGCTTCACGGTAACTATTAGCCGAACACACAGACGTGGGATTCAAGATCGAGATAACAGAACAGCCCAAGATTAATTATATAATTTAATCAGCCTAAAGCACACTAGAAACTACAATATATACAATAGGGAATCTACAGAATATACATAGGTCAGAGTACAGTTACAGATAAAGCATGGTTTACAAACAGGCATACACAGTTCCAGCAGTTACCTTGTGCGTCTGGCCACAGGGGGGCGCTGTAGACCAGGTTTCCAGGAACTCCCACAGATGTTTCCTACACGTGACCCCCAGCGAAAGAACACTGGAAAATGGCCGAAGTAGGGTTATCAACCTGGGCAAATCCAGGTCCCCTCCTACCTTCGTGACCTCAGAGGGAGCACTGCTCCACCCCTGGCTGGAGTTATGGACAAAATCCACAACATGGAATATGGCCATAACTTGGCCTGGGAGCGTCGTAGGCGGACGCCAATGCTCTCATTGTGACAGTTATGAATTTAGCTACAGAATGAGAGGACTCATGACTTGTCTACTAGTTCCCCATTGGCTGATATCACGCCTGGGGTATTTCCCAAGCTCCCGCTCCCATAAAAAGGGTGTGCCAGCATCGTCCGCATGCGGAGACACCATTTTTATGGTTGCCATATTTATCGGAAATATGGCTTGCGAGATATGAACCATTTTTTACTGGAGTCGTTCTGTCTGGATACTTCCAAGCTTGCTAATTAGATAGCAGCTCCTACCACAGGGTCACGGCAGGGAGTCCTCCTGTGTCCATTGTTCCCACATCACCTCATTTCCATATCACAGGAGATGGCTGTTGGAGGTGTAAGGGGGATGTGACACCTTCCCAGATGGTGGACATTGAGAACAAGAAGGGAGGGGGCACTGCCATGGAGTGATGAGAGCGATTATGACTGGAAGTCATAATTCATCTTCATATCCCAGGGTTTGCCTCACACCTCCCCCCTTTTGAGGGCGCTAGGGGGCAGCACACTCCGGTGTTCCCCCGTGCGCCCGTCCGCGACCTCTCCTTGTCGGGACAGCCCGTCTGCGTTACCGTGGTCACGGCCCCTTTTGTGGCGAATGGTGAAGTTGTATTGCTGGAGCGCAAGGCTCCATCGCAACAATCGCCCATTCGTCCCAGAGACGGTGTGCAACCAGCTGAGGGGATTGTGGTCCGTCTCCACGATGAAGTGGCGCCCGTATAGATAGGGTTGCAGACGCTGCAGGGCCCACACTATGGCCAGGCACTCCTTCTCCATCGTGGAATAGGCCACTTCCCTTGGTAACAGCTTCCTGCTCAGGTACAAGACTGGGTGCTCTTGGCTCGCAGAGTCCACCTGGCTGAGCACCGCACCGAGGCCGAAGTCACTGGCGTCGGTCTGTACTACAAACGGCCGCGTGAAGTCGGCTGCCTGTAGCACGGGCGGGCTGGACAGGGCGTCCTTTAGGGCCTGGAAGGCTGTCTCGCAGTCCATTGTCCAATCGACTGCAGAGGGCAGCTTCTTCTTGGTGAGGTCCGTCAAGGGCTTTGCCAGGCTACTATAGCGTGGAACAAACCTCCTATAGTACCCGGCGGTCCCTAAGAAGGACATCACCTGCTTCTTGGTCCTGGGGGTGGGCCAGGATGCGATGGCCTCCACTTTCTCAGGCTCGGGCTTCAGTGTTCTCCCGCCTACCCGGTGACCGAGGTACTGGACCTCGCTCATGGCCAGCTGACACTTTCCCGGCTTGATGGTCAAACCTGCCCGGTGGATCCACCTGAGCACCTGTGCTAGATGCTCTAGGTGGTCCTCCCAGGTGGGACTGAAGACGGCAATGTCATCCAGGTACGCGGCCGCGTACCCTTCAAGTCCCTTGAGCAGGGCGTTGACCATCCGCTGGAAAGTGGCAGGGGCATTCCTCATCCCGAATGGCATCACCGTGGACTCGTACAGTCCAAATGGGGTAATAAAGGCAGAGCGTTCCCTGGCCTTGCGAGTCAGGGGGATCTGCCAATATCCCCGGCTCAGATCCATGATGGTCAGGTACTGAGCCCCGGCCAACTGATCGAGCAGGTCATCGATGCGTGGCATTGGGTACGCATCGGCGACCGTGACAGCATTGTAGTCCACGCAGAACCGCGTGGTTCGGTCCTTCTTAGGGACGAGGACTACAGGCGAGGCCCAAGCGCTGTTGGATGCCTGGATCACCCCCAGCTTCAGCATCTCGTCAATCTCCTGGCGCATGTGTTGCTGCACCTCCAGGGAGACCCGATATGCTGAACGCCGGATCGGGGGATGATCCCCAGTGTCCACGTGATGGACAGCCAAGTTAGTCCTTCCAGGCTGGTTGGTAAACAACCCCCGGAAGGGGTGTAGGGTGGCCCACAGCTGGGACCGTTGGTCCTCCAAGAGCTGGTGGCCAACCTCCACATCCTCAATGGATCCGCCTGCCCTAACCTGGGCTAGCATATCCAAGAGGGTTTCCGCTTCTCCCTCCTCGGGCAGGTTGCACACGGGGAGCGCACATGCCTCCCGCTCATGATGTGCCTTCATCATGTTCACATGGAAGGGCTTCCGCCTTCCACGGGCAGGGTCCAGGGTGACCAGGTACGTCACAGGGTTGAGCTGCTGGTACACGAGGTATGGGCCTTCCCAGGCTGCCTGAAGCTTGTCCTGTGGTACGGGGACCAGTACCCACACCTTTTGACCCACTTGGTAGGTCCTCTCACAAGCGTTCTGGTCGTACCAACGCTTCTGATCGGCCTGGGCTTGAGCCATATTGTCGTGTACCAGTTGCGTCAAGGCCTGCATTTTGTCCCGGAAGCGCATGACATACTCGATAACCGACACTCCAGGGGTGGCCAAATCCCCTTCCCAAGCCTCTTTCACCAGAGCCAGGGGGCCCCGCACACGTCGCCCGTACAGGAGCTCAAACGGTGAGAATCCTGTTGAGGCCTGTGGAACCTCCCGGTAAGCAAATAACAGGTGTGGGAGATACCGCTCCCAGTCACGCCCATGGGAGTCGACCAACATCTTAAGCATCTGCTTTAAGGTGCCATTAAACCGCTCGCACAGGCCATTAGTCTGTGGATGGTACGGGCTGGCCACCAGATGTCGCACCTGGACTTGCTTACAGAGGGCCTCCATCAGCTGGGACATGAATTGGGTCCCCCGGTCAGTGAGCATTTCCTGGGGAAAACCCACTCGGGAGAAAATCTCCAGCAATGCGGTGGCCACCTTGTCAGCCCGAATGGACGACAAGGCCACTGCTTCCGGGTACCGGGTGGCATAGTCCACTACCGTCAGTATGAAGCGTTTCCCGGAGCTGCTGGGGATGGCCAGCGGGCCGACCAGATCCACAGCCACCCTCCTGAAAGGCTCATCGATGATTGGCAGAGATACCAGTGGGGCTTTGGGGTGTGGCCCCGCCTTCCCCACTCTCTGACAGGTTTCACACGAACGGAAGTAGGCAGCCACATCGGCCCCCATTTTTGGCCAGTAGAAATGCTGGTTTAACCTGGCCTTGGTCTTAGCGATCCCTAGGTGTCCGGCCATCGGAATCTCATGTGCGATCCGCAACAACTCCGTCCGGAACGGATAGGGTACCACCAACTGTCGGTCCCTGGGCCACGCCTCCGGTGAACCCTGCTGGACCGTGGCCCGGTACAGCCGTCCTTGGTCCCAGACCACTCGCTCCGGGTCCGAGTCCGAGGGAGGCTGTGCCGCCTGCTCCTTTAGAGCTTTCAGGCTGTCGTCAGCTTCTAACGCTGCCTGAAACCCCTGACTAGATGTGGCCAGAATCGACGAGACTGTCACATCTTCGGTCAGTACCCCGGGACCTGTGTCCTGGCCTCCACCTGACTCGGCTGCCACTTGGCCAGAAGGGGAAGAGCTATCGGACCTCCGGGAGGCCCCTTGGCTTCCAGCACTCCCACTGCGGGTGACAGCGGCCACAGCCGCTGCGACCGTGGGTCGTGCCTGCTCCTCCTCCGTTCCTGACCAAGTCGCCGGTTCAGGCAGACCTACCTGGCTTCCTGACACCCCGGTTGTGGGGGAACCATGCACCGAGATCTTACCTGGGAGCACTTCCGCTCCTGGACCGGCCCCAATCTCACCTGCCTGTTCCCCTCCTGCAGCAACAGAACCCCGCTGTGAAATCTCTGGGGACCCCACATTTGCTGTGGTAGCCCCCACCCCACACACTGGTCCTCCCCCTGCAGCACCCTGCTCTCTGCTTATCCCTGCAGAGGGCAGCAGATCCCAGCTCACAGGCTGATTACTTGTAGAGGCATTGTCACACCTTTCTCTGACCCCCTCCCCTGTCACAGCTGCAGCTGTGTGTGTGTCTATGGTGTCTGTGCAAGCAGAAATATCAGAGTTCACTCCCCCCTCTCTCACATCATTCATAGATAACACATTAACATTGTCAGGAGTCATGTCCGTACTGGCTGAAGGTTCAGCCCTTGGTGGGGGCCCAAACTGGGAGGTTATCTGCCCCAAATCTGTCCCAAGTAGCACGTTTGCGGGGATCCGATCAGTTACCCCCACCTCCCTCACCCCTCGCCCTGCGCCCCAGTCCACATAAATGTCAGCAACAGGCAGCGCCGGGTCAATGCCTCCAATCCCGGAGACAGCGAGGGTTTTTCCAGGGATCAAGTCTTGGGGGGACACCATCTCAGGCCGCACCAGAGTCACCTCCGAGGCGCTGTCTCGCAGTCCTATGGTCACAGACCGGCCGACGGTGACAGGTTGGAAGCTGTCCAGGGACCTACCACCACCCCCACCCACACAATACACCTTGGGCGGCCCTTGGGACGCTGAGGGCACATGGCCTTGAAGTGTCCAGGTAGGTTGCACTGGTGGCACCGTCTTGGCTCTGCCACGGGCCTGGAGAGGGGAGTTGAGGGGGACACCCCCTGCAGTCTAGGGGCAGGTGGGGCAGTCGCAGAATTCATCTTACCCCCTCTCCAGGTGCTGCTGGTGGCTGCTCTCCTGGCCTCAGGAGCCCATTGTTGGTGTAGTCATCGGCCAGGGCAGCTGTAGCCGTGGACCCCTTTGGCTTCTGGTCTCGGATGAACTGGCGGAGATCCTCAGGGCAGTTCCACAAGAGTTGCTCCGTGATGAACAAGTCCAGGATCTCCGACCCGGTGGAAAACTGCAGGCCTTGGGTCCAGTGGTCGGCAGCTCGGGCAAGTGCCCGCCTGTGGTCAGCCCAGGAGTCCTTTGGTCCCTTCTGTAGGCTCCGGAACTTCTTGCGGTAGGACTCTGGAGTGAGGTTGTACTGTTGGATCAGGGCCCGCTTGATGGTGTCGTAGCCCTGATCTGCCTCAGCAGGCAAGTCCCCAAGGATTTCCAGGGCCTTACCCCTTAAACGGGGGGTCAGGTATTTGGCCCACTGGTCCTTGTCCAGATGGTGCTGCAAGCAAGTCCGTTCAAAAGCAGTCAAGAAAGAGTCCAAGTCTCCATCCTTCTCCAGCACTGGGAAGTCCTCAACACGGACCTTTGGAAGTTTGGTGTCTTGAAGGTCACGTGTGGCTGATGAGGGCCGGAGCTGAGCTAGCTGCAGCTGGTAGTCACGCTCTGCCTGGCGCTCTTCACGTGCTGCTTGCCGCTCCGCAGCCTCACGCACTGCTTGCCGCTCCGCAGCCTCAGCGTCACGCGCTGCCTGTCGCTCACGCTCGGCCATGAGTATCTCGTAGGTATCCCGGTCTCCAGCCTGGAGAAGGGCCATAGCCATTTGAAGAAGGCTATCCGAGCCTCCCAGGCTCGGTGGAATGGCACGTGGTGATCTGCGGCCCGCTGCGGAGCCTGGTGATTCACTGTCCATTGCAGAGCGGAGGGCTGGCATCTGGCTCGTTGAGGACCCTTGGGTGAGCTGCTCCTCATCTTGTCCAGCAGTGCCAGGTTGTGCAATGTCCTCTGCAGAGCTGTTTCCTGGCGTCGAGCTCCTGGAGGACTCGTGGGCAACCTCCTCATTACTGTCCACAGCACCGTCCTCCCTCTCTTCGGCTCCTGCTTTAGCATTGGCCAGTTGCATAGCTCTGCTCCTGGTGCCATCAGCCATTCTTGCAGACTTTTGGTCACTGACACAGAACTGACACCTGATGCCTCCACACACCTTACAGTATCTGCACTCTGACACTCTAGTGTTGAGCTAGTCTGAAGACCCCAGCAGCCACAGCTGCTGCAGGCAGTCTTTAGTGTCTGGGAGTATGGGTCTCACACTCACACACACTATTATCTCGATCCCACCGCTATGCCACCAATATGTCACGAACCACCGGGGGGGTCACTCAGAAATCCCCCGCGCTGGCTACCAGTACGTCACAATCGGGGGGTAACAAGTGGGGGGTCACCCCTCCTTTATACCTCCCGACCGACAGACAGAGCACGTGACGCGCTCTCTAGCGCCCCTCTTATAGTCAGGCCAATTATGGAATTGCCCGACAATAAGCAAGGAGGCCGCTATACTACTTATGCCGATTATTGAAGGGTCCCCGGTGAGAGTAGGGTATATATTCCCCCGACCTCCGCGGGCGGAATATATAAAACCTCCCCGAATCTCACTGGCCTCCCCACAATAATCCTTGGCACAACTCGCTGCCACCAACCGCTTCACGGTAACTATTAGCCGAACACACAGACGTGGGATTCAAGATCGAGATAACAGAACAGCCCAAGATTAATTATATAATTTAATCAGCCTAAAGCACACTAGAAACTACAATATATACAATAGGGAATCTACAGAATATACATAGGTCAGAGTACAGTTACAGATAAAGCATGGTTTACAAACAGGCATACACAGTTCCAGCAGTTACCTTGTGCGTCTGGCCACAGGGGGGCGCTGTAGACCAGGTTTCCAGGAACTCCCACAGATGTTTCCTACACGTGACCCCCAGCGAAAGAACACTGGAAAATGGCCGAAGTAGGGTTATCAACCTGGGCAAATCCAGGTCCCCTCCTACCTTCGTGACCTCAGAGGGAGCACTGCTCCACCCCTGGCTGGAGTTATGGACAAAATCCACAACATGGAATATGGCCATAACTTGGCCTGGGAGCGTCGTAGGCGGACGCCAATGCTCTCATTGTGACAGTTATGAATTTAGCTACAGAATGAGAGGACTCATGACTTGTCTACTAGTTCCCCATTGGCTGATATCACGCCTGGGGTATTTCCCAAGCTCCCGCTCCCATAAAAAGGGTGTGCCAGCATCGTCCGCATGCGGAGACACCATTTTTATGGTTGCCATATTTATCGGAAATATGGCTTGCGAGATATGAACCATTTTTTACTGGAGTCGTTCTGTCTGGATACTTCCAAGCTTGCTAATTAGATAGCAGCTCCTACCACAGGGTCACGGCAGGGAGTCCTCCTGTGTCCATTGTTCCCACATCACCTCATTTCCATATCACAGGAGATGGCTGTTGGAGGTGTAAGGGGGATGTGACACCTTCCCAGATGGTGGACATTGAGAACAAGAAGGGAGGGGGCACTGCCATGGAGTGATGAGAGCGATTATGACTGGAAGTCATAATTCATCTTCATATCCCAGGGTTTGCCTCACATTCACATTGTACTACAATAAATTTTTCACTTAAATATAAGCAATATATGTGGCAGTCGGAGTCGTGCAGTCGGAGTCGGTGCAAGGGAAATTGAGGAGTCGGAGGTTTGGCTTGCCGTCTCCACAGCCCTGCTGGTATAGGAGTAGAGAGGACCCAGCCCGCGAGGGCTCACAGTCTACAGGGAATGGGTGATGGTACAATAGGTGAGGACAGAGCTGGTTGCACAGTGGTGTACTGGTCGTCTGAAGGTTATTGTAGGTGGTAGGCTTTTTGGAAGAGATGGGTCTTCAGGTTCCTCTTGAAGCTTTCCACGGTAAGAGAGAGTCTGATATGCTGAGGTAGAGCGTTCCAGAGTATGGGGGAGGCACGGGATAAATCTTATACGCGATTGTGGGAAGAGGAGATAAGAGAGGAGTAAAGAAGGAGATCTTGTGAGGATCTGAGGTTGCGTGCAGGTAGGTACCGGGAGACTTGGTCACAGATGTAAGGAGGAGACAGGTTGTGGATGGCTTTGTATGTCATGGTTAATGTTTTGAACTGGAGTCGTTGGGCGATGGGAAGCCAGTGAAGGGACTGGCAAAGTAGAAAGGCTGGGGAATAGCAAGGGGAGAGGTGGATTAAGCAGGCCGCAGAGTTTAGGATAGATTGGAGGGGTGCAAGAGTGTTGGAAGGGAGGCTAGAGAGCAGGAGGTTGCAGTAGTCAAGGTGGGAGATGATGAGGGCATGTACTAATGTTTTTGCTGATTCTTGGTTAAGGAAAGCACGGATCCGGGACATGTTTTTGAGTTGTAGTCGGCATGAGGTGAAGAGGGCTTGGATGTGTGGCTTGAAGGATAGAGCAGAGTCGAGGGTTACTATGCAAGTTTGTAGATTTTTAACACTAAGGATCCGTGTGACATGCGTATGCCATCCGTAGTGCGATTTTTTTCTCGCTCCCATAGGCTTGTATGGGGTTACGAGAGCTGAGACTTGGTACAAAACGCAGCATGCTGTGATTGTACCGAGAGAACGATTCGTATGGAGAAAAAACGGGACAAATGAAACTGTATCATTGATTAACACTGGTGCGAGTGCAATCCGATTTTTTTATCAGATTGCACTCTCCCATGAAAATTGCAGATGGAAAAGAGCCCAGACAGAGATAGACACACAGAGAAAGGCCAGAGTCACACTAGCGAGAGACTCGTGCAAGTCTCACATCACCCGGCACGGCCTGCAGCCCTCCGGACAGGAGCGTCTCAGCTGCATAGAAATACATGCAGCCAAACCGCTCCTGTCAGCAGAGTATGCGACCTTGCCGCATTATGTGATGCGAGTCTCTCGCAAGTGTGACTCCAGCCAAAGAGAGAGACACACACAGACAGACGCAGAGAGACACAGAGAGGCATACAGGGCATACAGAGACAGAGACACATATACAGAGACAGAGAAAGACACAGAGAGACACAGAGAGGCATACAGGGCATACAGAGACACAGAGAGGCATACAGGGCATACAGAGACACAGAGAGGCATACAGGGCATACAGAGACACATATACAGAGAAAGAGAGAGACACACACAGACAGACGCAGAGAGACACAGAGAGGCATACAGGGCATACAGAGACAGAGACACATATACAGAGAAAGAGAGAGACACACACAGACAGACGCAGAGAGACACAGAGAGGCATACAGAGACAGAGACACATATACAGAGACAGAGAAAGACACAGAGAGACACAGAGAGGCATACAGGGCATACAGAGACACAGAGAGGCATACAGGGCATACAGAGACACAGAGAGGCATACAGGGCATACAGAGACACATATACAGAGAAAGAGAGAGACACACACAGACAGACGCAGAGAGACACAGAGAGGCATACAGAGACAGAGACACATATACAGAGACAGAGAAAGAGAGAGACACACACAGACAGACGCAGAGATACAGAGAGGCATACAGGGCATACAGAGACAGAGAAAGAGAGAGGCAGACAGAGAGAGACACAGAGAGACACAGAGAGGCATACAGGGCATACAGAGACAGAGACACATATACAGAGAAAGAGAGAGACACACACAGACA
Source organism: Anomaloglossus baeobatrachus (assembly GCF_048569485.1). NCBI lineage: Eukaryota > Metazoa > Chordata > Amphibia > Anura > Aromobatidae > Anomaloglossus > Anomaloglossus baeobatrachus. The sequence continues at coordinate 471,289,066 of NC_134356.1, forward strand.
GATACAGAGAGGCATACAGAGACACATACACAGAGACAGAGAAAGAGAGAGGCAGAGACAGAAGTCGACAGAGAGGAGGACAGACAGTCAGACAGAGAGAGTGAGACAGACAGAGACACTAAAGCGGGCTTTACAGGCTACGATATCGCTAGCAATATCGAGCGTGTAAGCACCTGCCCCCGTCATGTGTGCGATATCGTGTGATCGCTGCCGCAGCGAACATTATCGCTACGGCAGTGTCACACGTACTTACCTGGTCGGCGGCGTTGCTGTGACTGACGAACAATCCCTCCCTCAAGGGGGAGGGACGTTCGGCATCACAGCGACGTCACTAAGTGGCTGGCCAATCAAAGCGGAGGGGGCGGAGATGAGCAGGACGTAACATCCCGCCCACCCCCTTCCTTCCGCATTGCGGCCGGCGGCAGGTAAGGAGATGTTCCTCGCTCCTGCGGTGTCACACACAGTGATGTGTGCTGCCGCAGGATTGACGAATAACATTGATAATCAACCATTACCGATTTTTGGGACGACCTCTCCATGGTGAATGATTTTTACCATTTTTGAGGTTGCTTAAGGTCGCTGGTAACGCTGCGATACCGTTAATGACGCCAGATGTGCGTCACTAACAACGTGACCCCGACGATAAAACATTAACGATATCGTAGCGCAGGGGTGGGGAACCTTTTTACTGCCGGGGGCCATTTGGAATTTCCTACTAACCTTTGGGGGCCGCACAAAATTATCAACTTGAAAACTACCCTGTTATATTTGGTCAAACGATTAATTAACTCACCCCTACTGTGGTGGCTGGAGCTGCTTCTCTTTGGTGCGGCTCTGCTGTTCGGTGATATTGATCATCTTGGTTCTCACAGCTGCGTTTCCAGGTTTGTCTCGGGACATACACATCACAAGAGACGCTGGGGCACATAAATTACAGGAGACACTGGGAGTACACATCACAGGAGGGGCTGGGGCATATACATCACTAGGGGGCATGGACAGCCCTGGCGGTGGCACAGACATGACTGGGGACAAGTACAACACTAGGTGGCAGCACAGACAGAGCAATAGGTGGCAGCACAGACAGAGCACTAGGTGACAGCACAGACAGAGCACTGAGTGGCAGCACAGACAGAGCAATAGGTGGCAGCACAGACAGAGCACTAGGTGACAGCACAGACAGAGCACTGAGTGGCAGCACAGACAGAGCACTGAGTGGCAGCACAGACAGAGCACTGGGTGGCAGCACAGACAGAGCACTGGGTGGCAGCACAGACAGAGCACTGGGTGGCAGCACAGACAGAGCACTGGGTGGCAGCACAGACAGAGCACTGGGTGGCAGCACAGACAGAGCACTGGGTGGCAGCACAGACAGAGCACTGGGTGGCAGCACAGACAGAGCACTGGGTGGCAGCACAGACAGAGCACTGGGTGGCAGCACAGAGAGCACTGGGTGGCAGCACAGACAGAGCACTGGGTGGCAGCACAGAGAGCACTGGGTGGCAGCACAGAGAGCACTGGGTGGCAGCACAGACAGAGCACTGGGTGGCAGCACAGACAGAGCACTGGGTGGCAGCACAGACAGAGCACTGGGTGGCAGCACAGACAGAGCACTGGGTGGCAGCACAGAGAGCACTGGGTGGCAGCACAGACAGAGCACTGGGTGGCAGCACAGACAGAGCACTGGGTGGCAGCACAGACAGAGCACTGGGTGGCAGCACAGACAGAGCACTGGGTGGCAGCACAGACAGAGCACTGAGTGGCAGCACAGACAGAGCACTGAGTGGCAGCACAGACAGAGCACTGAGTGGCAGCACAGACAGAGCACTGAGTGGCAGCACAGACAGAGCACTGAGTGGCAGCACAGACAGAGCACTGAGTGGCAGCACAGACAGAGCACTGAGTGGCAGCACAGACAGAGCACTGAGTGGCAGCACAGACAGAGCACTGAGTGGCAGCACAGACAGAGCACTGAGTGGCAGCACAGACAGAGCACTGAGTGGCAGCACAGACAGAGCACTGAGTGGCAGCACAGACAGAGCACTGAGTGGCAGCACAGACAGAGCACTGAGTGGCAGCACAGACAGAGCACTGAGTGGCAGCACAGACAGAGCACTGAGTGGCAGCACAGACAGAGCACTGGGTGGCAGCACAGACAGAGCACTGAGTGGCAGCACAGACAGAGCACTGAGTGGCAGCACAGACAGAGCACTGAGTGGCAGCACAGACAGAGCACTGAGTGGCAGCACAGACAGAGCACTGAGTGGCAGCACAGACAGAGCACTGAGTGGCAGCACAGACAGAGCACTGAGTGGCAGCACAGACAGAGCACTGAGTGGCAGCACAGAGCACTGGGTGGCAGCACAGAGCACTGGGTGGCAGCACAGAGCACTGGGTGGCAGCACAGACAGAGCACTGGGTGGCAGCACGGGCAGAGCACTGGGTGGCAGCACGGGCAGAACACTGGGTGGCAGCACGGACAGAGCAGTGGGTGGCAGCACGGGCAGAGCAGTGGGTGGCAGCACGGGCAGAGCAGTGGGTGGCAGCACGGGCAGAGCAGTGGGTGGCAGCACGGGCAGAGCAGTGGGTGGCAGCACGGGCAGAGCAGTGGGTGGCAGCACGGGCAGAGCAGTGGGTGGCAGCACGGGCAGAGCAGTGGGTTGCAGCACGGACAGAGCAGTGGGTGGCAGCACGGACAGAGCAGTGGGTGGCAGCACACTGCACAAAGGGGTACACAGCATTGAGCATGGGGGGGGCAGCGATGGGTTCAGCACAGTATTGGAGTGGGGGAGGAGTCACACGCACAGCACAGCACAGGCCTGACTTGCCGGTAATCTGCTGCAGCTATTCTGTGACATTATCGCAGCATGATGCTTACCCCGCCCACCAGAGCACACTAGCACAGGCTGCGGTTAAGCCTAGAATGTATGGGCTGCAGTCAGGTCCTGGAAGTCAGGATCTGGATAGAGCCCATACATTCTAGCATCTACCCTCAGGTAATCGGGCAGTGGGATTTAAAGGGCCAGCAGCCGGGAAAAGCGCGGCTGCCGCCAGAGCACAGCGGTCCCCGGGAATGTGCCCGGGGGCCGCATAAAAAGTCGCCACGGGCCGCATACGGCCCGCGGGCCGGAGGTTCCCCACCCCTGTCGTAGCGTGTAAAGCCCACTTTACATGTCCCTGTACAATCAGACACAGCCATTACACAGTACACAGCAGGGACACATACATGAGATTATCTCAGCACAGGAACATCTTATATAACGTCCAATTGTTTGAATTATTATTCTAATATCTATTGATTACAATGTCCTTTGTTGTAGGAACCCCATTAATGGCTGTTTTGCAGTGATTTGTTTACAGCCCGGCACCAGCACACTATTCTTATAGGAAGGCGCAGTTTAAGAACCACCAAAATAAGCGACTCCTAAATTCACCGCAGAATGTGACCGTCTCCGGGAGCCCCGCCGTGTGCACTGTGTATCACTTCATACAAGGCTATTCCGGCCTGCAGAGCGTCGCTCCAGTCCCTGCAGAGCGTCCTCCTGCAGTGAGTGCCGGGCCTGCAGCTGTCCCTATCGCTCTCCGTCCACAAGAAAGGATCATGGCGGCCCAGCTCGCAGACCGGCTGAGCGTGCAGGAGCAGGAGATCCGCCGGCTGAGCGATGAGATCGGCCGCCTGGTGGAGCTCGGCACGGAGGGGACCGTGCAGGAGACGCCGAGCCCGGAGCTGGAGCAGCTGAGAGCCGAGAACGACAAGCTCAAGTACCGCATAGCACATCTGCAGCGCAGCCTGGAGACCGAGCAGGAGAGCAGGCCGCAGAGGACGGAGGAGGACCGGGCACAGGTGAGGCCAGCCCTGCAGTGTGCCCATGCTTCCTACACGGCTAGCCCTGTGCCAGGCTCACACAATAGAGGCAGTGCTACCAAATATATGGGGATATAGGGTAAAGATACCGGGGGCAGGGATATCTGTGGCACAGCAGTGCTAAATAGTGGCAGCCAGATGGCATTCTGTAGTGAATGACCAAAAAAAGTCCCCTCCTCCTATTATGGCTGGAGACCCTGCAGTGGGGCGCGTTGTGTGTGGCCAGACTATAGCACAACGTCCAGAGAGTATGCCAAGGATGCCAGGAGAAGAAGCCATCCTGCCAGAACGTCCCAGGAGCCGGCCGTGCCATCAGGGCGAGATCAATAATCAATGTATTTATCAGAAATGGTGCCATTATCAGTGCTGAGGGCAGAAGAGCGAGGCTGTGCTCAGTCGTGTACAACCCCTTTATATACCGAGTATGTTATTGTCAGATGAACGTGACCCCTATGGCAGGTCAGCGGCTGATGTGTATGGGGGTCCGGACTCTTCCAGTATTGGCCACATTGACTTACAGCCCCATATACAGTATGTCGTCACTACGGGTGCCTAGTGGTAAATACGGCCCTGGTGGTCACCACGGGTGCCTAGTGGTAAATACGGCCCTGGTGGTCACCACTGGTGCCTAGTGGTAAATTTGGCCCTGGTGGTCACCACTGGTGCCTAGTGGTAAATCCGGCCCTGGTGGTCACCACGGGTGTCTAGTGGTAAATCCGGCCCTGGTGGTCACCACGGGTGTCTAGTGGTAAATCCGGCCCTGGTGGTCACCACGGGTGTCTAGTGGTAAATCCGGCCCTGGTGGTCACCACGGGTGTCTAGTGGTAAATCCGGCCCTGGTGGTCACCACTGGTGCCTAGTGGTAAATCCGGCCCTGGTGGTCACCACTGGTGCCTAGTGGTAAATCCGGCCCTGGTGGTCACCATGGGTGTCTAGTGGTAAGTCTGGCCCTGGTGGTCACCATGGGTGCCTAGCGGTAAATGCGGCCCTGGTGGTCACCACGGGTGTAGGGCAGCAGCTTTGTCCCTTTCGCAACTAAAACATGCGCTTTCATGGTGGCACGTGTGTGGGGTGTCAGAAGGAATCGCTTTATAGCTGCTTACTCATTATTTGGGCACCTTTTAAAGGGAAGATTTCATCATAAAATGGCATTTTGATTAAATCACAATTTTGTGTTACATTTATATTAAAAATTATTCCGGCAATATGAGAAATCTTGCCGCCTTCATTTTGGCCAGTGGGGTTTACTGTATTTAGCCTCTAACGCCCTGTAGTTTCAGGAAATCCACGTATACATTAGCCACAATGACCAGAATCCACCCCCTATTTTTTGTATTGAAGCAACTAATGAGCAGGTGCAGGGGTTATGGTGAAGGGAGGTGGAGGAGGTGAGCTGTGACATCACCTATTGGGGATCCTGTGCTATCGGCTGTGTATAGAGCGGTTCTCTGTCCTTGTAATCCGGCCCCTCTGATAATATAATGTGGGGTACGTGCACACTTTGAATATTTGCAGCAAAAACCTCTGCACCAACAACGCTGCAGGTTATAGCGCCAGACGTGAATGTGATTTCAGTCATCCCTGTATGCTGCGATTTTGTGCAGATCTGAAGCAGTTGTAAATCTGCAGCATGTCAATTCTTTCAGTTTTTCCAGTATTTTTCACTCATCAAAACCACTTGTATATTAAGCAGCTTTTTTTTTTCCCTCCAAGAGACTTACTTTTGGTGCAGAAATTTCTTCTCCAAATACTAAGGCTATGTGCGCACGTGTGCGCTCTGCACCGCACCTAAAAGGTGCGCTTCAGAGCGCTGCTGAAAAGCTCCGTTCTGAAGCGCATGGTGCCGGCAGAGAACGTGCGCTCTGCATGCTGCCTCTCCCTATAGACAGCATGCAAACCGCACGGAAGAAGTGACATGTCAGTTCTTAGAACGCAGAGATTCGGGCAGCAGCCAAAACGCTGCGTTCTAATAGGCCACGTGCGCACGGCTCCTGCACAATCTCCATAGACTGTGCAGGGGACGCAGGACGCATGCAGTTACGCTGCGCTGCAGATCGCAGCGTAACTGCATGTAATACGCACACATGCGCACATAGCCTAAAGGTGAGCGCATGCCTTAACCAAGAGGTCATTTTCTGAGAATATCTTCCCTTTAACCACTCAACTTCTGAAACAGAGCTGTCATTTACCTTCTAGGTCCTAGCAATTTTTTTTTACCTGTTTTGCTATCCATGTAAGGCCTGTTTCACACGTCAGTGAAAAACAGATGTTTTTCACTGACATGTTAAAGACGCATATCCATTTGTGTGCCGTGATTCATGGCACACGTGTGTTTTCCATGTGCTATCTGTGATTAGTGATAGCACATGGAGATCAGGGAAACTCGCCTGTCCCCGCTCCTGCTGTCTGTGGTGCTGATCTCTCCTGCTCTGTATCGCTCACCGCTGCAGCTACTTCCGGGTCGGCTTTGTAGTGCATAACTGCATATTCATGAGTATAGTTAGCCGGCCTGCAAGCAGCGGCTGACGGCAGCATTGCTGGGGAAGGTGAGTATAAAAAGCTTTTTATTTTCAATGTCTGTGTTTTCTGGCACGTGTTTCACGGATCACACCATAGTGTGTTCATGTGACATCAGTAATGGCGGAAAAAAACCAGACATGTCTCTGTACGGAAATCACGGACACGGGTGTACGCCGCACGGAGACACAGTCAGTGAAAAATCACTGATGTGTGCGCAGACCTATTGATTATAATGGGTCTGCGTATGTCCGTGGTTCTGGTACGTATAAAAACTAGCACATACGTACCAGAATCACTGACGTGTGAAAGAGGCCTAAGATGGATCTGGCTGACATCTTGTTCCCCATATAAAGTAAAAGCGCCACCTTTCAGCCCTCTCACCGAGCAGTCCAGCACCATGCATATAAGCCCCCAGCGGATCAAAGAAAATGTGTTCTAATTCTCCTGCGCCGTATGCTAATTGGTCCAGTCCGATGGGCGCCACAGGTCTGTGCTCGGCACCTCCTTTCTTCTTGTAATACAGTAGGTGGCCTTTCTTGTTTGAGGGCAGCAAAAAGTCCTCCGCAGGTCCGTGCTGCAACTGCACAGGCTCACAATATGCAGCGCTGAGTGGATGACCTAGAGAACATCACCCATATCATTAGTAGCTAGGCCTCATGTGTTTGAGAAGGGAGGCACCGAGCACAAACCAGCGCCAACTATCTGACCGGACCGCATTGATTAGCATACGGCTTGGGAGAATTATGAAAGGTATTTTTATTTTATTTTTTATATACCATGAATGACAAGAACAAACAAATCCATTTTGGAACAAATCAAGCCAGACGTGTTACTTGAAGCTTGCTTGATCACCAAGCTACGACTTGCCTACTTTAGACACATACATCATAAAAACAGGGCAATCTCTTGAGAAGGACGTCATGGTCAAAAGAATACCAGTAACCCGATGGCTTGATACCATTAAGATAACAGAGAAGACCCTGGTGGTCCTATCTAGGCTGCACAAGATTGATGTTCCTACACAGTGTTCATCCATCAAGTCGCCATGGCTCGGGATAGAGCTTAGGGCCGTTAAAAAAAAAAAAAAAAAATAATACAGTGTGTGTGTGTGTGTGTGTGTGTGTGTGTGTGTGTGTGTATGTATGTATGTATGTATATGTGTGTATATATGTATGTATGTGTATATATATATATATATATATATATATGTGTGTGTATACATATATGTGTGTGTGTGTATATATATATATATATCTCACACTTTTTATTTGTTGCATGCCAATCATACATAGGCAGTGCTGGCTCCCCCCTCTCTGATATATATATATAATTATATATAATTTTACATAAAAACAAAATCTCTGGGGGCTCAAACACATGCTGCTGTCTGCTGTGTAATGCGCTTTTAGATGTATGTGGAAAACCTTGTGCCAGGTTCCCTTCAATAGGTGACTAGTGCATGTGCTCCTCACATCTCCGCAGCACTCCTGCCTCACTGTCCCCGGGCTGCACTGCTCCAATCTGCCGGTGTTGTGGCATGGCTTCCTTTACGTTTCCGCCTTTTTATATTTTCTTCAGCTGCATCTTTTGCATTGAATATTCTGGAGGTGGCATAAGAAGCCTCCCTCATCTTGCAACACACACTTACATCTCTTCCCAATTTTTTAGGTTCCCTCACCTTTGGAGGTTCCTTCCAGCGTATGACCTTCCACCTTCCTCTCGATCACATCTCCACATACATGCCTTCAGGACTTCTCTCATTCTGCATCTATTCTCTGGAATTTTCCTGTTCTCCACCAGAACTCTCATGCCCTGTCTAAACAAATCCTCCAACTATAAACTGTCCTTCACTCCAATGTTGCCACTTTGCACATTTTCTCATGTTTCTGCCCCTTTGTAGAGCAGAGGTGCTGCTCCATTACAATATTGTCCGGATAAGTGCTTTCATTCTATGCAATTCTTACTGTCACTTCTGGGGATATGCTGACTTAGGAACTGTAAGTGTTGTCCTCTTTTGATAATTGCACAAGATGATGCCAACATTTTAAGTAGAATTTCCTTTTTACTCAGGATTTGAGGAGAACCTTCCACTGAAGGTCACGGAAGGGGACGCTGCGGACACTTTATACAGCTGAATACTGGGGGTTCTGAGAGTTCTGATCCAATATTAATGGCCTATCCAAGGATCTTCCGTTTAACACTCTTGACTCAATAGTGTTTTTTCATTTGGTGTTTGAACTTCCCCAATATCTGCTGCTGATGAGTGATGACCAGGTACTCATTAAAACAGTCAGACACTCAGACGGGCTCACCTTGTGTACCAAATACAATGAAAGTCTATGGGGAGCTGGAGCATTCTTATGCCCTGGAAAGATGCTTCAGTTCCCCATTCGGTACACAAGTCGCGCCTGTCCAAGCATCCAACTGCTCGCTATGTGTACCCAAGCATGGTAGTGCTCGCTCATCACTAGTGCTGACCCCTTGTTCTGCTGGTCATTGGGGACTCCGCCATTTGGACCTGTCACTGGTCACATACCTCTAACCACCTATGCCAAACAATCACTATAGTTACAACTTTACTTACGACAGTGTTGCTAGCCTAAAAGCTTTGAAACCTTCCAAGAGTTTTAGCGTGTACCTATCATTGGCTTTGTGTATCTTTTCTGACGATTGATGAGAATCCAGATCCTAAAACCACCGCCAAACACTCAATAATTTGCTCTAAAGAGCAGGGCTGTGCAGTCGGTAAACCAAACCTTCGACTCCGACTCCTCAATTTATCTTGCTCCGACTCCTACATATATTGCTTATAGTTAGGTGAAAAATGTATTGTAATACATGACCATGTGTATGTGAACATCAGACATTTTAATAATTTTTATGATACAATAATCAAGATATTTGGATAGAACATAAAAAAATATTTATTGGAATACAACTTTAGAACACAAACTGTAATAAATTGTAAATATGTAAAACACTATGTATTATACAGTAGATTAAATATATATCCTGTGTGTATATATATAATATATATATATACACAATTACATATTGTATTACATATTTACAATTTATTAGTTTTTTGTGTTATAAAGTTGTATTCCAATAAATATATTTTATGTTCTATCTAAATATCTTGATTATTGTATCATAAAAAGAATTAAATGTCTGATGTTCACATTGTACTATAATACATTTTTCACTGAAATATAAGCATTATACTAAATGTTATTATTTAGTAAAATATTCAGCACATTCTGCATTGCAAAACTGTCCCCAATTTATTATATATTTTCGGAGTCGGTGCATTTTAAACCGACTCCGACTCCACCAAAATGAGCTCCAACTCCGACTCTACGACTCCGACTCTGACTCCACAGCCCTGCTAAAGAGTGCCGCCAAGAAGGCCAAAGCATTCAGCTCTCGAAGTGTAGGGGTCAAAGGAAAATGGTAAAGATTAGTAAAGCCCTCCAGGAAATGGGTTCAGGAGTCGAATCCCCGCTGATCAGCAGAATGAGGGTGGAGCATATTTTTTGGGGAAAAAAAGCCTCCAAATATTAGCTGCACTGGGAACATTTGTATAAGAGCAGCTACAAAAACAAGTGGGGTTGAGTATACTGTAGTATTGTTTTGCTAGATCATAGACAGCCACTTTGGAGGGTATGTTTCTTGTGGTTACCCTCCCTTTTTAGTTTTAGAGGGTGTCTCCATTAATGTAGCCAAAGGTTTAAAATTGGTAGTGGTAAAGGCGACCGGTAAGAGAGGTGGTCCAGTTACAACTCTACATTTTACTAGGACACAGTTGAATGGTAGAAGTAATACTATCTGGACCACTCCCTACTCCATAATTAACATGCAACTATTAGGCTGTGTGTCCACGGTAGAATGTTGCTGCGGATTTTTCTGCATGAAAATCCACGACTTTCCCGGCAAATCCGCATCTTTTCAAAGGTGCGGATTTACCGCGGAATTGCCTCGGATTTTGGTGCGGATTTTTTTTTTTTTCCCAACTCTATAGCCAAAATCCGGATCAAAATCCGCAACAATAATTGACATGTTGCAGATTTTTCCTGATCAAAATCCGCGGCAAATCCGCCGCGGAAAAATCCGCAGCATGGGCACAGCATTTCCAAAAAGCCATAGAAATGGCTGGGAAGTGCCGCTGCTGCAGATTTTCGGAAAATCCACGGCTTTTCCGCGAGAAATCCGCGGCAAAATCCGCGCATTTTCCGCAGCGTGGACACATAGCCTTAAAACATGGTCCAAAATAAGGAAGCCCTTTTATATTTCCCTATGCCACCTCGGAAAAGCCTATTTAAAGGGAATCTGTCAGTGTGACCCATCCCTGTCAGTCAAGTAGAGGAAGGTGAGGCTGGGTGGGGAATAGGGGAATTATTATTATTCCCTTGAAAAGGGTATTCCCATCTCCAATATCCTATTCTAAAATGCAGTAGTAATAGTAATAATAATATTTTTAGCAAATACCTCCAATTAGAAATGTAGTATAATTCTTCTGATTCACTGTCACTTACATCATGTGCAGGGCATTACAGGGAGTTAATATTTTTATTTTTATTATTATTATTATTATTATTTATTATTTCTTGCTGTATAGCCCCTCTACCATTCACCAAGTGAGAAATTGTGTGGTACTTAACTTCTACTATTCCGTCATTTAACATATGCTTGGTGTTTAATGTTACAGCGTACATATGTATATACTATTCAAATCAGATTAATTAGAGTGTATACACATGTCAAGGAGCGGCCTACTTATGCATGAGACTGTACCAAGGTTGAAAATGTATAGGGAAAAACTTAATGTAACAAAGGAACCAGTTTCTCAAGCTGCCTTTGAGGTTTTGGTTTCTTGGATGAGAGGGTAGCACACATGGCAGCCATGACGGACTGACTGATCCCGGGTGCAAGCCCTGTGGATCTCTCTAGGAAGGAGTGATGGATCACTGTCCATAAGTGGCTATTCTCTCTGCCTTATGGATAATTCATCCATGTGCTACATGTACCAGCGACTGACGGCTCTCACCAGGGATGAGATTACGTTATGAATGTCACACATTGATTAATGTCCTTTCTGCTGCCAATAGTCAGCCATATTTGTGCTCCAGCAGACAAGTTTATTATAGATGTAACGCTATACCATGCAAACTTCCATTTTGTTGTAATGCAATGGAATAAATAATCAAGATGTAGCTTTCCCTATTCACTACTGATGGGAATCTTGAAGAACGATGATGATGTTGATATGCAATCTTCTGCTCTAGTCCCGTAGTCGTGATATTTTCTTATTGGTTTTTCTGTGAGGAACTTTTTGCACCGTTGAGTCTCCAGAGTCTTCAGTGCCGAAATCATTACAGGAACGTTTAGACAGGTATTATTTGTATCTATTGCGTTACTCTAAGAAACAGGAACACAGTACTACAGTCCCTGACAGAAGTTCTGTCGCTTATCCATGTTCTGTAAATAAAAGCTTCTAACCTGACTTTAAATTCATCCACTGGTTTTATAAATTACTCTTTTGAAAGCTGAAACCCTCTCAAATTTGGTTTAGGTTATGAAAATATAGTTGCTGCAAAACTGAAATATTGATCATTTAATGAACACAGAAAGGTCAGATTTTGGCAAGACAAAAGTTTTGTCGCCCACAGAAAGTAATGTGAAATTCAAACAATTAACTTCTAATACAAAGATATGTTGCATAACATTGGTGAATGAAGTTATGGTGCTATTAGAGCCATATTTAATATTTTGTGTGACTTCCATGAGCTTGAAGGACCGCATCCATGCGGTTCAACAATGATTCATACAATTTCTTGATGAAGTCATCAGGAATCGCAAAGAATGCAGTCTTACATGCCTTCCAGAGTTCATCTAGGTTCTTTGGTTTTGTCTTCCAAGCTTCCTCTTTCATCCTACCCCAAACATGTTCAATGATGTTCATGTCTGGTGACTGGGCTGGCCAGTCCTTGAGCACCTTGATCTTCTTTGCCAGGAAGAACTTTGTTGTAGAGATGGATGTATGAGATGGAGCACCATCCTGCTGCAGAATTTGACTCCTTTTATGATTGGGAATATAAGAGGTAGCTAATACTTCTCAATATTTTAGGCTATTGATATTGCCTTCCACCTTGCAAATGTTTTGCACTCCCCCATACTGAATGTAACCACAGACCGTGATCTTTCCACCACCAAACTTAAAGGAGTTGTCCGACATAAACTCAAAAATTTTTGGTAAGCTAATCTGTGCTGTATTGTCATATAAAACACCCCTACATTGTTATTTTTTGTTTTCTAACTTTTGTTCCTCTTGAATTCACCCTTTATTCTCTGCAGCTCCTTGTTTACATTCAGCTCTAACAAACTGACCACTTCCTGTGGAAAACCTCAGTCAGAGCTGGCACCGCCCGGGCCTCGGTGTCCAGCTCCTCCCCAGTGTCCAGCCTCACCCTCTGCCCGCCCCCTGCACACACATTTCCTGTCAGTATTCAGCCTCAGAACTGACCTGTTAGCACTACAGCATTGCAAATAACAGCCCCACATCAGGCTCTGCACCCCCCACCACATCGGGCTCTGCACCCCCCACCACATCGGGCTCTGCACCCCCCACCACATCGGGCTCTGCACCCCCCACCACATCGGGCTCTGCACCCCCCACCACATCGGGCTCTGCACAACACACCACATCGGGCTCTGCACCGCACACGCACATATGGCTCTGCACACCACGCGCACACACATGGCTCTGCACCACACACACACGCACATATGGTTCTGCACCGCACACACGCACATCGGACTCTGCACCGCACACGCACACATATGGCTCTGCACCGCACACGCACACATATGGCTCTGCACCGCACACGCACACATATGGCTCTGCACACCACGCGCACACATATGGCTCTGCACCACACACACACACACATGGCTCTGCACCACACACACACGCACATATGGTTCTGCACCGCACACACGCACATCTGACTCTGCACCGCACACATATAGCTCTGCACCACACACACGCACATATGGTTCTGCACCGCACACATATGGTTCTGCACCGCACACATATGGCTCTGCACCGCACACGCACACATATTGGCTCTGCACCGCACACATAGAGCTCTGCACCACACACACGCACATATGGTTCTGCACCGCACACGCACACATATGGTTCTGCACCGCACACATATGGCTCTGCACCGCACACGCACACATATGGCTCTGCACCGCACACGCACACATATTGGCTCTGCACCGCACACGCACACATATTGGCTCTGCACCGCACACGCACACATATGGCTCTGCACTGCACACACACACACACACACACACACATGGCTCTGTACCGCACGCGGCGCTCTGCACCAACCCCCCCCCCCCCATCCCCATCGGGAACACATGTAGAGAGTACATACTCACCAGAGCTCAGTCCCCGCCGCTCCTGCACGTTCGCACGCTGTCTGTGCTTTGGACATATCAGCACAGTAGTGACGTCACCGCTGTGCTGAAGAGAGCACAGACAGCCGGGCAGTGATGAGAAGCGCAACGCTCCTTCTCATCAGCGCTTTCAAATGTACCGGCATCTGTGATCTGTGATGCCGGTATATTTGAATGTGCGATCCTGAGCAGGGGCCCGGTGCTGGCGCTGACACCATGGCAGCCGCCGCCAGGCCCCTCCCCCAGGTCACGGACTCCACAGCAGTGCAGGGGGAGGTTGCGGGGAGAGTAAAGGGTGCGGGGAAATGTGTGGGAGGGTGCAGGGAAGGGGGGCGGGGACTCACGCACTGTAGCCGCCCAGCAGGGAGGCGACATGCTGTTCTAGATTTGCATGTCAACATGGCCCTGCCCATGTTGACATGAAATGACCGGAAGCAGCAAAATCGCGGCAGGAGCGGTTACATGACCACTCTGAGCCGGGGGAGAGGGGCTGACAGCAGGGCAGGTAAGTGCTCACTATCTACTTGCCTGCCCCAATGTAGCCCAATAGTGTAATTAAAAAAAAAGTCAAAAGAAGCCGGATAACCCCTTTAACTGTTTTCTGGATCCATACGAGCTCCAGTAGGTCTCCTGTAGTATTTGCGGCGGCTGTGGTGTAATTCAACTGAAGATTCATCAGAGAAATCCATCTTCTGCCACTCTTCCAGCATCCATCTGTTTAGCAGGCTGTGGGACTTGGCAAATGCCACACGTTTTTTTAATTGCCTTTTGTTTAGTACTGGCTTCTGGGCACTGATTCAACCATGGAGGCCATTTTGAACAGATTCCTACAAACTGTTCTAATTGACACAGGGACTTGAGGTGACCAGGCCTGTTGGAGCTCTGCTGCAGTGGAAGAGGGGTTGGCTTTGGATTTTCTAACCAACAAATGTTCCCCCGGAGCAGCTGTCTTGTGGAGTCTGTCGGACCTGGGCATGTCAAAAACATCTCCAGTCTCTTCAAATCTTTTTTTTAATTCTTTGTACTTGACGGCGAGGCACATTAAAAGGTTCCAGCCACCTTTGCAGTGAATCTGGTCTTCAGCCTCTTGATAATCAAGGCTTTGGTCGTAGGGTGGATTTTTGGCATGTTGTCAGAGGTCAAGTTGCAGTTCAATTGAAGGTCTGGTCTTCTGGGTTTCTTTTTATACACACCCACTAATTAACCAATCATTTAGTGAGCACAGGTGAGGATGTAAACTAGGATTGGGTGCATTATATGACAAGGTGACAACTTTTGTCTTGCCAAAATCTCACCTTTCTGTGTTCATTAAATGATCAATATTTCAGCAACTTCATTTTCATAACCTAAACCAAATTTGGGAGGGTTTCAGCTTTCAAAAGAGTAATTTATAAAACCAATGGATGAATTTAAAGTCAGGTTATAAGCCTTTATTGACAGAACTTCTGTCAGGGACTGTATCTGTGCATAATTTATTAACAAGTAAAAGAAGAAAAAAGTACAAGAATGCATTACTATCTGTACCTTCATGATTACATGGAGCCAAGGGAGGAAAAAGTGCATTGTCTTGGAGGGCAGTTCTATCTGTGCCTGATGCATTACTGATGAAAAGCAGAACACTTTACTATTTGGGTGACATTAATAATGGGAATACTATCTGTACCTTTTGTCCTTAGAGGGACAATGTTCTATGTAGCAACATCAATACAGGTTGGCAGTACTTTCTGTGCCAAAGGGACATGACAACCAAATGAGAACCTGAGCCACAGATGGTGGTCACCTTACATGAGATATTGCTTGTCAAAGGCTTTAATTGTGAGTACAGATACTTCATGCATGTTAATTTATTGGGTATTCGGGGTTTAGTCCCTTTAATGTCATTTCATTCCATCATCTTATGGATCTTGTAAATCTTGAGACATTTGGGGATTTTCCTTCCCACAGTTTACTAACCTATAACATGAGTAATCGTACTAAGTTATGTTCACCAAATATCACACTGTTAGGAAAAATGTGTTGAGAAATGCTATAATAAAGGATAACTCTGGTCTTGGCATAAATACAATTGTTGCTCCGTCAATTGCATGTCTCCATTGCTCAGTCGGTGAATATGAATGGACTGCTGTGTTATTCTCTGAATCTACATGTCACCCACTGTACACAGGCTTCAGCATTGTAAAACATAATCAAAGCACCACTCCAGCGATATTTTTTTTTTTTTTATTTATTTTTTTTAATTTTCTCCAGTGCTGGAGTGGCGCTTTAAATCCAAGTTCCTGCTTCCGGTATTAGGCCCTGTGCGAACTAGAAAAAGGATTTTTCTCAAGAAATTTCTTAAGCGTCTAAAAGATTAGCGCACTTGCGTTCAAAAAATGCACCAATAACACACTAAAAAACGCATGCATTTTTACGGCGTTTTGATGTGTTTTTTTTTCCGCAGGTTGGTCCCTGCGTTTTTTTTTCCCATTATGTATGGCAAAAAACGCAGGTACCTGCAGAAAAGAAGTGACATGCTCATACTTTTTCTCAAGAAATTCTGCAGAAAGAATTTTCTTGAGAAAAAAAACGCAGTGTGCGCACAGTTATTTATTTTTTTCCATAGGTTTTGCTGAGGAATGTCTGCAGAAAGGTTACAGCCATTTTTTCAAGAAATTTCTGCAGCAAAAATGCAAGAAAAGCAGGTAAAAACGCAGTGTGCGCACAGGGCCTTACGGCCGCTTTACACGCTGTGATATCGTGACCGATATCGCTAGCGTGCGTACCCGCCCCCCATCGGTTGTGCGAAACGGGCAAATCGCTGCCCGTGGCGCACATTGCGCGGACCCATCACACTACTTACCTGCTCTGCGACGTCGCTGTGACCGGCGAACCGCCTCCTTTCTAAGGGGGCAGTTTGTTCAGCATCACAGTGACGTCACAGCAGCGTCACCGAACCGCCGCCCAATAGAAGCGGAGGGGCAGAGATGAGCGGGACGTAACATCCCGCCCACCTCCTTCCTTCCACCGGTAAGGTGAGGTTCCTCGTTCCTGCGGTGTCACACATAGCGATGTGTGCTGCTGCAGGAGCGACGAACTACTTCGTACACCGAGCAGCAGCGATATTCGAGAATAGGGGGGCATGTCACCGATGAGCAATTTTGACCGTTTTTGCGACGATTCAAAATCGCTCATAGGTGTCACACGCAAAGACATCGCTAAAGCGACCGGATGTGCGTCACAAATTCCGTGACGCACGTCAAGTTCTTTACACTTGCCCTCTGGCATTTTCATGTTTTTTCAGCGCCGCGCTAGTACCCATGGGCTATCTTGTGACCAGAAGTCAGACATTACGTTACAAGATCTTAATGCAAGTCTATGAAAGCTAGAATGTGGCCAGAACTAGGCTCTCATATCGAGATGCATTGAGTTGTTACCTCCGGCGCGGTCCATGAAATACTGGAACTGCCAGCAGGTCACAAATTGCCGGAGACCGACTGCAATGGTGGTGACAGAAGATGAAGCCACCAGAGGGTGAGTATATGACATTGGGTAGGGGACTTGGATTTAAAGCACCAATCCAGTGGTGCAATAAGAAAAAAACAAAAACACAGGAACACCAATTTGTGGAGGCACTCACAGGAATGAGAAAAAACCCACAGCTCTACTCTGCCTCATTGACTAACATTGGTCCAAGTGCCATGCGAGATTTTCTAACATTGTCCTTTGATTTATACGCTCATGTGAGCAAGTCCTAACAGTGATGCAATAGTGTGGTGGGGTGCCTGATGTGAGAATCCTGAATGTGGTAAAGTGGGAATACCTGGAGCAGTAGCGTAGCTAGCGGGGGAGCAGAGGGTGCCCACCCGGAGCTGCAATACCATTAACTATATCGGCGTGCACAGCGCGCCGATATAGTTAACCTCTGCGGCAGTGCGGAGGAGACATGATCTCCCTGCGCTGCTGCTGATGACAGCGCACACGCAGGACACAAAGTCCCGGCGTGGTGACATCATCGCTCAGCGCCGGGCGGGGGGGAGGCAATTGCCTCCCAGGCTGCTTTCCCAGCTATTGTTGAGGGCCGGGCGCGGGCCGCCTGCTGCATAGTGTCATTATAACACACATGGCCGCACAGAGTGAATTGCGCGCGGCCGTGTCTCTTGTACTAAGATGTGGCTGGCCACACTGACAGGCGCAGACAGTGCTGACCGCCACATAGTACAGGAGACCCGGCCGCTGGCATGCACAGTGCGCGACCACGTGCGTTATAATGACGTCATGCAGCGCGCGCTGCCTCCATCCAGTGTTGTGGCTGCATCCCAGTGATTAGAAGCTGACTGGGTAGTGGGCGTGACCGACTTTGTTAGTGGGCGTGGCCATGTTTCCTCCCGTCCACTATAATCATGTAGGCTTCGCCCCCCCCCTCTCCCCCTGCGCCCCCCTGCACCCTCCATCTGGAGGTCTTACCTCGGTCCCTGCTTCTATCATAAAGAACTCCAGGACACCTGGAGTTTCTTTGTCATCACCTGCGTTGCTGAGGTCCCGCCCCTTCTGATCACATGGGCGTGACGTCACCACAGGTCCTTTAGCTTAGAGGGATTTACCATGGCATGAAACAAGTCTGTGGCTGCACGAGAGAGAAGTGTCCCCCAATCATCAAAAGTAAAAAGCACCTCCAGTATGTGTCTGTGTGTATAGGATTGTGTCTGTCTTTTGTGTATGATTATTTGTATGTGAATGTTTTCAAATATGTATACACTTCTATGTGACTATATCTGTGTATGTGTCTGTATATGTGTGTGTGTATATGGCTGTACGCAGGTGTCTGTATATATGTGTGTGTATACGGCTGTACGCAGGTGTCTGTATATATGTGTGTGTATATGGCTGTACGCAGGTGTGTGTACGGCTGTACGCAGGTGTCTGTATGTGTATATGGCTGTATGCGGGTGTGTGTATGTGTGTATGGCTGTACGCAGGTCTCTGTATGTGCATATGGCTGTATGCAGGTGTGTGTATGTGTGTACGGCTGTACGCAGGTGTCTGTATGTGTATATGGCTGTATGCAGGTGTGTCCATGTGTATACGGCTGTACGCAGGTGTGTGTATGTGTATACGGCTGTATGCAGGTGTGTGTATGTGTGTACGGCTGTACGCAGGTGTCTGTATGTGTATACGGCTGTACGCAGGTGTGTCCATGTGTATACGGCTGTACGCAGGTGTGTGTATGTGTATACGGCTGTACGCAGGGGTGTCCGTGTGTACGGCTGTACGCAGGGGTGTCCATGTGTATACGGCTGTACGTGGGTGTCTGTAAGGAGCTGTAGGCCCATCATACTGTGTATAGGGGAGGTGTAGAGGTATATTATGTATAGGGAAGGGGTAGAGGCATCTTACTGTGTATAGGGGAGCCATGGGAACATCATACTGTGTATAGGGGAGGTATAAGGGCTTCATACTGTGTATAGGGGAGCTGTACATGGGAGGGACATTATTAAATGTTAAGTGGACACTTAGGAACCATTATTGTTATAGGGGAAGTCAGGGTATTGTGACCGTGAAAAGCACACTGGGGGCTCTATTACTTTCTAGGAACAATATGTGGGCACCTTTCTAGGGCACTAACACAGGTCATTACTATTTTCTAGGGGGAAATGTTACCATTTAGAGGGCACAAATGCGGCATTTTACCATGTAAAGAGCATAGTGGTGGCATTAATATGTGGGGGGCACAGTGGTGGAATTAATATGTGGGGGGCACAGTGGTGGAATTAATATGTGGGGGGCACAGTGGTGGCATTACTATGTGGAGGCACAGTGGTGGCATAAAATATGTGGGGGGCACAGTGGTGGAATTAATATGTGGGGGACACAGTGGTGGCATTATTATGTGGAGGCACGGTGGTGGCATTATTATTTGGGGGAACAGTGGTGGCATTACTATGGGGGGCACAGTGGTGGCATTACTATGGGGAGGCACAGTGGTGGCATTATTATGTGGGGGCACAGTGGTGGCATTATTAAGTGGGAGGCATAGTGGTGACATTGTGAGGGCACAGTAGTGGCATTACTATGTGGGGGGCACAGTGGTGGCATTAATATGTTCGGAGCACAGTGGTGGCATTATTATGTGGAGGCACAGTGGTGGCATTATTATGTGGGGGCACAGTAGTGGCATTATTATGTGGGGGGCACAGTGGTGGCATTACTATGGGGAGGCACAGTGGTGGCATTATTATGTGGGGGCACAGTGGTGGCATTAGGTGGGGGCACAGTGGTGGCATTATTAAGTGCGAGGCACAGTGGTGACATTATTATGTGGGGGCACAGTGGTGGCATTATTATGTGGGGGCACAGTGGTGGCATTATTATGTGAGGGCACAGTGGTGGCATTAATATGTGGGGGGCACAGTGTTGGCATTAATATGTGGGGGGCACAGTGTTGGCATTAATATGTGGGGGGCACAGTGGTGGCATTAATATGTGGGGGGCACAGTGGTGGCATTATTATGTGTGGCAGTAAGAGGAGTATGGTTTTTGTGCACACAGCAGGTGCAGTAATAGGGACACACACGGCAGCAGCGGCTCAGTATTGGGGTGACGGCAGGATGAGGAGTTTGTGCAGGTTGGGATTAGATGGGGTTCGGTGCCGGAAGTGTGAGGAGTCAGATGTGTCTTTGTTGTAATTTCTGTAGATGAGTTGTGGCTGGAAGAAGTCGTCATGTTGGTCTGGGCCAGATGGAAAAGACGGAAAAGGTGAACAACTCCATCCGAAAGAACGTCAGCTGTAAGTCACCATCGATAACTGCACTGTGACCTGTTGTATGTGCTGCAGCACTGATATCTACCACTATATAGTCACCATATAGCGGTAACATCAGTGTCATCTGCCGAGGTGCACTATACCCACGATTAGTCTGCGCCACCGTAGTTATCATGGTTACCTGGTAAGGGGCCCACTCAGATGTTTTGCCCCCCCTGAGCTGAAACCCTAGCTACGCCACTGCCTGGATGTAAATATCTATAAAGGAGGGGTTCACAAGGTATTGGGGTGCTTATTTTGGGGAAGCCTTGGATGTGATTATACCAATAATGGGGGTGGGGTGGTGCTCACGACCAGCTCTCACAGCTGAATGTGGCTTTCAATGTAAGAATAATTGTGGACCAATGATCTATTATCTAGATGGTATGTAATTCAAGTAGATATAGCAGCACTGCAGGTTTCTATTGCAGCTGTTTACAAGCTCCAAATATGACAGACTTAAGGGAATCTGTCATCAGGATTTTGCTACCTCATCTGAGAGCAGCATAATGTAGGAATAGAGACCCTGATTCCAGCGGTGTGTCACTTTAGTTTAACGCATGCATTATTTGTGATACAATCAGCATTTTTAGATTTAGCAGAGCTCAGAAAGCTAACCCTGCCCACACCACACACAACTCTGTGTATATTAGCTATAGACAGTGGAGGAAGGTTGAACTAGATCGACCTAGGTCTTTTCCAACCTTAAGCTGGGGTCACACTAAGCGACAGCGACAACGACGTCGCTGTTACGTCACCATTTTCTGTGACGTAACAGCGACCTTGTAAGTCGCTGTTATGATCGCTGCTTAGCTGTCAAACACAGCAGAAGCAGCAGCGATCATAACGTCGCTGTGCTGCAACATGTGCAGGGAGCCGCGCTTAGCGCTGGCTCCTTGCTCTCCTAGGTACAGTACACATCGGGTTAATTACCCGATGTGTGCTGCAGCTACATGTCACAGTGCAGAGAGCAGGGAGCCGCGCACACTGCTTAGCGCTGGCTTCCTGCTCTCCTTGCTACAGTATACATCGGGTTAATTACCCGATGTGTACTTCAGCCACATGTGCACAGAGCAGGAGCCGGCACTGGCAGCAAGAGCGGAGGCTGGTAACGAAGGTAAATATCGGGTAACCAGGGAAAGGGCTTCCCTTGGTTACCCGATGTTTACGCTGGTTACAGCTTACCGCAGGCTGCCAGACGCCGGCTCCTGCTCTGCTCGCTTCATTTCGTCGCTCTCTCGCTGTCACACACAGCGATGTGTGTGTCACAGCGGGAGAGTGACGACCAAAAAATGAAGCTGGACATTCAGCAACGACCGGCGACCTCACAGCAGGGGCCAGGTCGTTGCTGGATGTCACACACAGCGACGGGACGTCGCTGCAACGTCACAGAAAATGGTGACGTAGCAGCGACGTCGTTGTCGCTGTGTGTGACACCAGCTTAAGTAACTGTGAGCTGCTAATCAGTCCGGGGATGGGGGTGGGGTTGGGCCAAAATTCATGCTGGCACCTAGTCCAGCAGTGATAATATCTTACTGATACACTCTTTGCATTGAAACAACTTAAGCTGGTGTCACACATAACGACAACGACGTCGCTGCAACGTCACCATATTCTGTGACGTAGCAGCGACCTCAACAGCGACGTCGCTGTGTGTGACACATAACAACGATCAGACCCCTGCTGCAAAATAGTTGCTCGCACCTGAATGCTCCAGGTCATTTTTTGATCGCTGCTATCCCGCTGCGCCATGCTGATAAGCTGATAATCCTTGTGTTTGACACCGCAGCAGCGACGCTACGCTACGTCTGAAACCACACAACGACCGTCGACGTCGCTATGATCGCTGCTCCGTCGCTGCTTTTTATAACATGTTTGACAGCTTACTAACGATCATCTATGGTCGCTGCTACGTCACAGAATATGGTGATGTTGCAGCGACGTCGTTGTCGTTATGTGTGACACCAGCTTTAGTGTTTAGTAAAGGCCCCATTACACACGTCGCTATATTGTGCGATCGCACCCGCCCCCATCGTTTGTGCGTCACGGGCAATTTGTTGCCAGTGTCACACAAAGTCGGTCACCCCTGTCACACGTACTTACCTCCCGAACGACCTCGCTGTGGGCGGTGGGCGGTGAACATCCTCTTCCTGAAGCAGGAGGGACGTTCGGCATCACAGCGACATCACACAGCGGCCACCCAATAGAAGCGGAGGGGCGGAGATGAGCGGGACGTATCATCTCGCCCACCTCCTTCCTTTCTCATTGCCGGCAGCTGCAGGTAAGCTGTGTTCGTCGTTCTCGGGGTGTCACATGGATCAATGTGTGCTGCCTCAGGAGCGACGAACTACCTACATCCAGGAATGTGACCGATATTTTGAAAATGAGCGATGTGTCAACGAGCAACAATAAGGTGAGTATTTTTGCTCATTAACAGTCGCTCGTAGCTGTCACATGCTACGATATGTCAAACGATGCCGGATGTGCGTCACTGACAACGTGACCCTGACGACATATCGCCCGATATATCGTAGCGTGTAACAGGGCCTCAAGTGACACATCCCTGGAATCAGTGTCTCAGCCCTTACGTCATGCTGTCCTCAGGTTACATAGCAAAAACTTGCTGACAGATTCCCTTAAGTCCCCAAAATAATTCACTGAAGTAAAAGAAACAGGTATGAGTAGCACTCCAGAAGCTCAATGTGAATATTGGTTTTATCCACCCAAAACCATTACAGACTTGTCCAACTTTTCAGCTCCTTCTGTAGATAGCATATAATATATTCTACAGTATATAATAAGGGTACATCCAGACAGTTGCAAAATCCACTCTAAATATTGTAGCCTTTTCCAATGTGTAACAGATGAAACCTCTGGTTAATGTCCACAGAGTAAACTCATACACGGGTCCATATATACTTCAGATTGTCTCCGCAACACATGGATGAGATATCATGAACTCTCCGCCACAACACTGGTACAGAATTACGCTGACTGGACGGAAAATCTGCAGCATAGCTAACCGTGTTCACAAGCCCGAGGTGTACAGAAAGATTTATTGATGAGCCTATAAAAGAAACGATACTGGAAACGTAGTCCATAAAATAATGGCGATTGGTAATTCCTCACTACAGTTTTCCTTTAAATCCACCTTTGCTTACTTTGTGTTATGGACCCTCAGACATAGGAGAAGGCGGTCTGAGCAGCCCAACATAACAGGAGGGATGTGGTTGTACTATCACTATAAGGTGGGCACGACTGCTTGGGACCCCGTGGTGACAGAATTTTAGTTTCTCATTTTAGAGCGGGTATCATTTTATTTTTAAGAATATAAATTTTAGGACGCTCAGATTTTTGTGTTTGAGACTCGGACCGCACATAACGCCACGTTCCCACCATCACTATTTGTTGAGTTTTTGATGCTGCGTATTTTGTCAATAAAGTTTTGTCAAAGCCACATACCAGGAAGTTTAAAAAAAAACCATAGCTTTAATTAAAGTATGACACCCCAAAAAGATATGAACATTTCGGAGTAAAAAATGCAATGAAAAAAACGCCAATAACCAAATTTACATTATGGGGCAGAAATTCTGCAACATCCAAAAACTCACCAAATACTGACTGTGGGAACGTAGTGCTTGTTACAATCTAATCTGAAGGATACGGAACATAAACTGAAGGTAAAACGATCCTCAGCTCAGTGTAATGAAGAGGTCTTAAGGCCCCTTTAGACACTGCAACATCGCTAGTGATATCGCTGTAGCGTCACCGGTTTTGTGACGTAATGGCGACCTCCCCAGCGACATTGCAGTGTGTGAAATGCATCAGCGACCTGGCCCCCGCTGTGAGGTCGCTGATCGCTACAAATCTTTCAGGACCATTCTTTGGTCCTTTGTTTCCCGCTGTGCAGCATGCATCAGTGTGTTTGACACCGTTACAACGACTTTGTTAGCGACTTCCCTTTCAAAAAGCTGCTTTGACACGTCACCAATGACCAGCTAGGTTGTTCTGCAGGTCCGTATCGCTGCTGCGTCGTTGGCCAGGTCTGTCTGTTTGACAGCTCACCAGCGACTCACCAGAGTCTTTGTAGCGATCTCGCCAGGTTGGGATCGCTGGTGGGATCGCTAGAAAGTCTCAGTGTGTAAAGGGGCCTTTTATGAGCCCCACGTACAAACTATCGCTCTGCGGAATGAAGTAGGTATACAAATACATCACATTTGTATCATTATATGGCATGGGTGATATATCCAGCGAAATCCGCATTAAATTCTATATGACTTTGTCCCAGATTTTGGTGTGGATTTCCATCACACGCTCCAATATCCTATCTCCAGCCTGTGTCTTCATCACGGTCATTAATTTAAGGATTTAAATATTTTATTATAGGAAAATGTCAAGCAACAATCTGTTTCCCAGAGCAAAAAGAAGGAAAAGAAGGCCAGCAAGGAACGTGATGACCAGGAACTGGAGGTGTGTATCCTCTCGGGGTATTGTCCCTCCGCTATTGATGGCTTGTGTGTGGAATTTGCATGGTGCTCTTCAGCATGCTTTGCAGTGGTGCTCGGGATCTGCCTGTAACATCTAAAAACATATTGTTCATCTTCCTGTTCACTTTCAGTTATTAAGCTCTTAATTTCATTCAGACCCTACAGATGTATGAGCAGGTAAAACCTTCTCTTGTGAAACTTTTCTACAGCTGCTCTCAGGAGCTGAACTCGTAGTGATCAGCCAGTCCGTGCTTGGTGTGTGTGTGTATAATATATGCAACACAAAAATGATATATCTTATTGAAAGTTGTCTCTGTTTTTAAAAAAAATCTGAGGGATTTTATTGTGTATTTCTATTCTCCTAGGTTACCGGCCGCCATTACAGCCTATCAGAGGTGGCTGGTCTCTTAGTAAAAGGGATTGTCCACTATTTTTACATTGATGGCCTAGCCTTAGCATAGGCCATCAATGTCTGATCGTCCGGTGTCTGACACCCTGCACCCTCAGTTGTGGAGCTTCCCCGTCAACTGCTAGCAGCCAGGTACTGCACATCCGCCTCCCGTTCAAATCAGTAGGAGGCGGCTATGCATTACTAGGCCGAGATTGCTATCAGTTGACTGGGCAGCTCTGGAATTGAGCATTTCCATCCGCTTGCTATCAGCACCGAGAGTAGCTGTCGGTACTGGTGCCGGTGTCAGACTCCGGTCAATAAGACATTGATGATCGATCCTAAGGATAGGCCATCAATGTTTAAGTAGTGGACAACCTCTTTAAGGAAAACAGCTCTTACATGATCTTTTACTGTAGAGCTCGTAAAAACTGCTCTGTATTGCTAGATTCAGCTTGTTTCAGTGCCCTATGCCTCTCTGATACTACAAGAAGAAGTAGCTTTAAAGGGAACCTGTCATCAGAAATTTACCTGTAAACCTAAAAGTTTCCCCCTCTGCAGCTCCTGGGCTGCATTCTAGCAAGCTTCCTATAGTTTTTGTGGCCCCTTTTATACCAAAATAAATACTTTATAAACTTGTACCTTTTTCGTATGCAAATTTTGTAAATCGTCCATGGGGGCGGGCTCTCTGCTGACCGTTGCTGTTCCTCCAGCAGATTTACGCCGCCCCCGAACGCTGAATTTCAAACCTCAGGACGCCGCCCCTGGGCGCCCGTGGTCTCGCGCATGCGCTGTGCGACTGTAGCGGTGCCGAGCACTGTGTGCACGTGTGACCGCTGGTGACCCTTTGCGCGGGCACGAGGTTATGGGCGGCGCTGTGAGTGTCATCAGCAAGTGCCGCCCATAACCTCGTGACCGCACTTTCCCCTTTGCCTCCTGCGTTCTGCGCAAGTGTCTCCTCGTAACCTGTGGTGGCCTGATCCACTCCTCCCATCTATTTCCTGCTGCAGGGCAAGATGGGAAAGGTGACATCGGATCATTTGGCCAGCGCTTGCGCAGAACGCAGGAGGCAAAGGGGAGAGCGCGGCCACGGTATTATGGGCGGGCACTTGCAATGCAATCACAGCGCCGCCCATAATATCGTGCCTGCGACCACGTCACCAGCAGTCCTCGCGTGCACGGGACCTCGGGCGCTGTGGGCGGCGTCCTGATCTATGAAATGAAGCAATGGGGGACGGCGTAAACCAGATGGAGGGACAGTAACCGACACCACACGGCCCGCCCACATGGAGAATTTACAAGAATTGCAGACAAAAAGGTACAACTTTATAAAGTGTTTTATTTGGTTTTAAAAGGGTCACAAAAAGTACAGGAAGCTTGCTAGAATGCAGCCCAGGAGCTGCAGAGGGGGAAACTGTTAGATTTAAAGCTCAATTTCTGATGACAGGTTCCCTTTAAATTGAAGTATTGGAGAGCACACAGTTGGGGACAGTAAGGAGCGACTCCCCAACTCTTCTTTTCCCCCACATGCAGGAAGCCAGGAGGCAGATGAATGGAAACACCATGAGTCCTTAAACCAGAAAATTCGGAATCTTTTTGGACAAATCTGCACTTATTTATAGTAGATATAGATAGCTAGTATGCAGCGTCAGACTGAAGTACTTTGGTTACACCATAGAAGATCATTCTTGGTTCCCAACCTGATTAAGGCTGGAAACACACTTATGCGTGTAAAATCGGTCCGAGTTGCATGATAAAAGTCGGACGATTTCAGTTCACTTTATGATCAGTGTGCAATGCAACTGCACTGCAATCCTGGGATTTTTCTCATGATTGCAGTGCGTGTGCAATGCGTGTTTGATGCATATGGGATCCGTTTTTACTATGTCATCTGCTATTCAGCTCTGCTACATGGCTGCTGACAGCAGACACAGACAGAGCTATGTAACAGCTGAATGGCCGCTGGCAGCAGACACAGACAGAGCCGCACGATCAGAATGAAGTCGGATGAACTTCACCTGACTTCATTGTCATCCCACGGCTCTGTCTGTGTTCCATGGCCCCTGATTTTCGGTCACCGGTGAAGGTCTCGCTGGTGACCGCAAATTCCCTGAGTGACCGCAGTGAGCCGCACGATCAACGGTGCCATCACTGAGGTTACCCGTGGCCACAGCAAAAGTCCTCCCGCTGAGATCTGTGGCCGCGGGTAACCTGAGTGACGTCATCGCTGATAGCGCGACTCACTTCAGTCGCTGCGGGGAGCTCACAGAGAGCGGCCGTGGTCTGTGGCCGCTCTCTGTCAGCTTCTGATGTAGCAGAGCTGACAGCGTCGAGGGACCTCTGTGGATTACGTCGGACATGGAAGGGTATTTGGGGACTTGAATAAAATGGTGAAAGGGGGTTGTGTTTTTTTTTTTAATTTATTTCAAATAAAGGATTTTTTGGTGTAGGTCTTCATTTTTTTTAAACTTACAGGTTAATCATGGAAGGTATCTCGGGGAGACGCCTGCCATGATTAATCTAGGACTTAGTGGCAGCTATGGGCTGCTGCCATTAACTCCTTATTACCTCGATTGCCACCGTACCAGGGCAATTTGGGATGGCTGGGTACAGTCCCGGGACTGTCGCATCTAATGGATGCGGCTATTCCGGGCGGCTGCTGGCTGATAATGTTAGGGTGGTTGGCTCCCCATCCTGAGAATACCAGGCTTCAGCCGTGTGGTTTTACCCTGGCTGGTATTAAAATTGGGGGGAACCGCACGCCGTTTTTTTTAATATTTATTTTACTGCATGATATAGACCCGTCCACCGGCAGCTGTGATTGGTTGCAGTGAGACCGCTGTCACTCATCGTGGGGGCATGTCTGACTGCAACAAATCATAGGCGCTGGTGGGCGGGTAAAGCAGGGAATACGAGATTGAATAATGAGCGGCCGGCTTTTTCAAAAGAGGAGAAGCCGCCGGAGCAGTGTGAACGCCGTGCAGCGCCGCGCCCGTGACCAGTGAGTATGAGAGAGGGGAAGAAGGGATAGACCGACATGGACAGAGAGAGAGACCGACAGAGAGAGAATAGAGACCGAGAGAGAGCGACCGACTGACAGAGATAGAGATTGACAGACATTATGAGACCTCACTCATTTCCAGTGTTTTGTGACACATGCCATAAATGTATTTAGAAAAACGAATGTCACTAGGATGGTGTGAGTGCCGGTCCGTGTGACATCCGTTTATTTACCCGCTCCCGTAGCGTTGCATTGGAGAGACTCGCGCGAGAAACTCTCCATAACTCAGCATGCTGCGATGTGTTTTTTTTTTTTTTTTTATTTCCAGTCTGATTTGGACTGGGAAAAAAATAGCAGATGGGAGAAGCCTCATTGATTAACATGTGTCCAAGTGCAATGCGAGAAAATCGCAAGTGAGAAGCCGGCCTAAGTGTTACTAGTTGCAGAGTCTGTCCTTCCCTTTAGCTCCCATCTAGTGGGGCGGATAATTGGGGGAATGAGCATTCATAGGAATGCTTATTCCTAACCATCAACCTGACTAAACAGTCCGGTACTTGAGTTTTGGAGTTATTGCATTTTTATCGTGTTTTTGACGCTTTATTTTTTTTTGTTTTATTTATTTTGGTTTGTCATGTTATAAATAAAGCTGCATTTTACATTACTCCAGGTAATTGGCTTTTACACAACTTTGATAGTTATGTACAGATTAAATGCATTTTTCCTTACTTAATGCAATTCCATGGGGCAAATCTGCAAGAGAAATTGACATGTTGCTGATTTCAAACACGCACAGCAGGTCAGATGACGCTGCGTTACAAGAAAAGCTCAGTGGCCAGGAGATTTCTATAAATCCAATCCATTTTGCAGAAACTGAGAATGTGGGTTTTTTTTGCAGAGTGAAAAAGTGTAGCATCACAAGCTCATTGTGGGAAGATAACCTTACAATACAATCTGTGACATCTGCAACAGAATCTACAGCAAAATCCTCATGCAACACATGGATTTTCCTATCACTGATTGCTTGGGGCCATTGTTTCACTGATGTGCTGCCCCGTGTGTGTGTGTGTGTGTGTGTGTGTGTGTGTGTGTGTGTGGTACAGATCAAAAGTTTGGACACACCTTCTCATTCAAAGAGTTTTCTTTCTTTTCATGACTCTGAAAATTGTAGATTCACATTGAAGGCATCAAAACTAGGAATTAACAAATGTCAAATGAAATACTTAACAAAAAAGTGTGACACGACTGAAAATATGTCTTACATTCTAGGTTCTTAAAAGCAGCCCCCTTTTGCTTTGATTAATGCTTTGCACACTCTTGGCATTCTCTTGATGAGCTTCAAGAGGTAGTCACCGGAAATGGTCTTCCAACAGTCTTGAAAGAATTCCCAGAGATGCTTGGCACTTGTTGGCCCTTTTTCCTTCACTCTGCGGTCCAGCTCACCCCAAACCATTTCGATTGGGTTCAGGTCTGGTAACTGGAGGCCAGGTCATCTGGCGTAGCACCCCATCACTCTCCTTCTTAGGGTATGTGCGCACTAGGCGTTTTTTTCACGCTGCGTTTTTATGTGCGTTTTTGTCTCAAAAACGCACCCGCGGCTAAAAAAAACGCGGCAAAAACGCATGCGTTTTTGCCGCGATTTGGTGCGTTTTTTGCTGCATTTTTGCTCACTGCGTTTTTAATCAGTGCACAATGCCATTAAAGATTGTTGATGAAAAAAAAAAAAAAAAGGTCTGATGTCATTTCCTTCTTCAAAATGTTCATTGTATGCAGGAGAGCAGACAGCTGCAGAACTAGTGTGTGCAGGAGAGCAGACAGCAGCTGCAGAACTACAAGGCTCAGCATCCTCCATTCACTAGTGTATGCAGTTTTTTGCCCAAAAAGAAAAAAAAAATGACATGGGCTTCGCCATATTTTTGTATGCTAGCCGGGTACAGCAGGCAGGTACGGGCTGCCCCCAACCCCCAGCTGCCTATTTGTACCCGGCTGGGAACCAAAAATATAGAGAAGCCCTTTTTTTAAAATTATTTCATGAATTTCATGAAATAATTAAAAAAAAAAAAAAAATGACGTGGGCTTCGCCTAATTTTTGAGTCCAGCCGGGTACAACTAGGCAGCTGGGGATTGGAATCCACAGTGCAGGGTGCCCAAGATCTCTGGGCACCCCCACTGCGAATTGCAGTCCGCAGCCACCCCAGAAAATGGCGCTTTCATAGAAGCGCCATCTTCTGGCGCTGTATCCAACTCTTCCAGCTGCCCTGATGCCGGGTGGCTAGCTAGGTAATAATGGAGTTAGGGCTAGCTGTATATTATCAGCTAGCCCTAAGCCCGAAATTCATGGTGTCACGCCAATATTAGACATGGCCACCATGAATTTCTAGTAATGATAAAAAAAAAAAACTACAACACACAGAAATTTTTTTTTATTAGAAATAAAACACAACACAATTAGTGACTCCATCTTTATTGAAATAAAGAACCCATCCTCCGCAGTAATCCTGGGTCAGGGTCCCGCGCCGTCCAATCCGGATCCAATATCATCTGATCGGTTTGCTGGAAGGCAAAGTGATCAGATGATGTGTCAGGTTCAAGCGCCTGAATCACATCACACATCAGCTGATTGTATAAAAGCCGATTATACAATCAGCTGATGCATCAGTGCAAAAAAAAAAAAAAAAAAATACTCACTTATGTGCTGATTACCGGCAGCTCCTGGAGCGATCGATTGGACAGGAGTCTGATCCCGTCCGATCGCTGCAGCAGCTGCCGGTAATCAGCTGATGAAGTCCCCTGACGGCAGGATCAGCTGATAGCCGGCCGGGCGCGAAAAAGCCGGCGAGACTACGATCAGCTGATGCGTCAGGTGACTGCATCAGGTGATCCACCGCCAGGTCCTGCAAGCAAGGTCCTGCCCCGGGGAGACTGCACACAGCCAGAGCGGCGGGACCGGGACAGGAGCGGACATGGCACCGGGACCCTGCAGACAGGTGAGTATATATGACATTTTTTTTTTTCTACTGTTCACTTTGGTTTTCGCCGCTGCCTCCACCTCCCGCCCAGACATGGCGCTGCACGGAGCTGACATGGCACCGGGCGGGAGGTGGACGCAGCGGTGACGGTACCGGGAGGATTCCTGCTTCTGTGTTTACCAACAGAAGGAATCCTCTTCCTGTACACGTCACTGTAGTACCCACCCCTTGCGTTTATAGCTGCGTTTTTAGTCATAGAAACGCAGCTATATTTGCAATGTGCCTTTTTCATTGCGTTTTTGAACATCTCATTGAACTCAATGGGTGAAAAACGCAGTGAAAAACGCAGAAATAATTGACATGCTGCGTTTTTGTGGTCACCACAAAAACGCAGCTAAAAAAAAACGCTGTGTGCGGCCAGCACTTATGAAAACCCATTGACATTGCTGGGGAAGCAATGTCACTGCGTTTTCAGCACAAAAACGCCGCTAAAAACGCCGCTAAAAACGCGGCAAAAACGCCTAGTGCGCACAAGGCCTTAGGCTACATGCGCACGCTGCTTTTTTTTGCTGCTTTTTTGGCTGCAGTTTTGTCAGCAGAACTTTCTGACATCTGACTTCCCAGCAAAGTCTATGAGAAGTCAGATTTGTCATGCGCACATTGCAGTTTATTTGTCAGCGTTTTTTTTGTCAAAAGTTTGTGACAAAAAAATGCAGCATGTTCATTCTTCCTGCGTTTTTGGCAACATTTGTCACCCATTGAAATCAATGAGGGCATCAAAAACGCAGGAAAAATGCATGCTAATCAAAAGTGGTGCATTTTACCTGCCTTTTACCTGCGTTTTTGGTACCAAAAACGCAGGTGATTTGTCAGGAAGTGAGGTAACAGGCAAGTGGTCCCGTCCTCCACGTGTTCCCCGAAGTACCGCTGTCCCCAGGGGAGATGATGTGGAGGACGGGGACTATCAGCGGCGGCGGCAGCGAGAGGGAAAAATCAATGTTTTCAGCTGCCAATGTCCATCCCCCTCTTGCTGCCGCCGCCGCCGCTGATAGTCCCGTCCTCCACATCATCTCCCCTGTGCGTGCATGCTGGGGACAGCGGTACTTCGGGGAACACGTGGAGGACGGGACTATCAGCGGCGGCAGCGAGAGGGGGATGGACATTGGCAGCTGAAAACATTGATTTTTCCCTCTCGCTGCCGCCGCCGCTGATAGTCCCGTCCTCCACATGTTCCCCGAAGTACCACTGTCCCCAGCGTGCACGCACAGGGGAGATGATGTGGAGGATGGGACTATCAGCGGCGGCGGCAGCGAGAGGGAAAAAATCAATGTTTTTAGCTGCCAATATCCGTCCCCCTCTCGCTGCCGCCGCTGATAGTCCCGTCCTCCATGTGTTCCCCGACGTACCGCTGTCCCCAGCGTGCATGCACAGGGGAGATGATGGACCCCTCTCGCTGCCACCGCCGCCGCTGATAGTCCCGTCCTCCACGCTCCTGTCAGCTCCACGCAGTAGCGCGATCAGCTGAGCTGTCACTGAGGTTACTCGCGGCCACCGCTGGATTCAGCGGTAGCCGCGGGTAACCTCAGTGACAGCTCAGCTGATCGCGCGGCTGTCTTCAGTTGCTGCATGGCGGTTACAGGAGTGGCGGTGTATTCTGCAGCTCCTGTCACCTCCATGCAGCAGAGCTGGATGCGACACTGGAGGTCCGTGGATTACGCCGGACATGGAGGGCTTTTTGGGGCTTATTAAATTGGGTACGAGGGAATTGGTTTGTGTTTTTTATTTCTAATAAAGGATTTTTTCGGGTGTGTGTGTATATTTACTGTAATTTACAGATTAATCATGTAAGGAATCTCGGGGAGACGCCTGACATGATTAATCTATGACTTATTGGCAGCTATGGGCTGCCAATAACTCCTTATTACCCCGATTTGCCAACGCACCAGGGCAAATCGGGAAGAGCCGGGTACTGTCCCAGAACAGCCGCATCTAATGGATGCGGCCATTCTGGGCAGCTGCTGGCTGATATTGTTAGGCTGGGGGGCTCCCCATAACGTGGAGCTCCCCATCCTGAGAATAACAGCCTTCAGCCGTATGGCTTTATCTGGCTGGCATTAAAATTGGGGGGGACCGCACGCCAGTTTTTTTTTTATTATTTATTTATTTATTTATTTATTTCTAATTTTTTTTTTCAATTCAACAAGCTTTATGGGCTTGTTTGAATTGAAAAATACATGAAACAATTGACAAAACTGCAGCCAAAAACGCACCAAAAAAGCACCTACATTTTTTGTGACATTTCCAGGCTCTCTCTGACAAGGTGCAGTTTTGGCTGCAGTTTGTGAACACGAAAAAGAAGCCGCGTGCGCATGTAGCCATAGTCAATTAGCCCTAACACAGCCTGGAGGTGTGTTTTGAGGTAATTGTCCTGTTGAAAAATAAATGATGGTCCAACTAAGCGCAAACCGGATGGAATAGCATGCCGCTGCAAGATGCTGTGGTAGCCATGCTGGTTCAGTATGCCTTCAATTTTGAATAAACCCCCAACAGTGTCATCAGCAAAGCACCCCCACACCATCACATCTCCTCCTCCATGCTTCATGGTGGGAACCAGGCATGTAGAGTCCATCCGTTCACCTTTTCTGCATTGCACAAAGACACGGTGGTTGGATCCAAAGATCTCAAATTTGGACTCATCAGACCAAAGCACAGATTTCCACTGGTCTAATGTCCATTCCTTGTGTTCTTTAGCCCAAACAAGTCTCTTCTGCTTGTTGCCTGTCCTTAGCAGTGGTTTCCTAGCAGCTATTTTACCATGAAGGCTTGCTGCACAAAGTCTCCTCTTAACAGTTGTTCTAGAGATGTGTCTGCTGCTAGAACTCTGTGTGGCATTGACCTGGTCTCTAATCTGAGCTGCTGTTAACCTGCGATTTCTGAGGCTGGTGACTCTGATAAATGTATCCTCCGCAGCAGAGGTGACTCTTGGTCTTCCTTTCCTGGGGCGGTCCTCATGTGAGCCAGTTTCTTTGTAGCGTTTAATGGTTTTTGCCACTGCACTTGGGGACACTTTCAAAGTTTTCCCAATTTTTTTGGACTGACTGACCTTCATGTCTTAAAGTAATGATGGCCACTCGTTTTTCTTTACTTAGGCTGATTTCACACATCAGGTTTTTGCTGTGCGGCACAATCCGGCGCTTTTCAGAAAAAACGCATCCGTTTTTTTTCCCGCCGGGTGCGGTTTTTCTCATAGACTTTAATTAGCGCCGGATTGTGCAGCATGTACTCGCGTTTGATCCGGTTTTTGCCGGTTGCAGCAAAAATCGTCACTACGGCGGCCGCACAGGACATAGAGAGGAACGT
Organism: Anomaloglossus baeobatrachus; assembly: GCF_048569485.1. Lineage (NCBI taxonomy): Eukaryota > Metazoa > Chordata > Amphibia > Anura > Aromobatidae > Anomaloglossus > Anomaloglossus baeobatrachus. The sequence continues at coordinate 471,323,901 of NC_134356.1, forward strand.
TTTTTGCCAGCGGCAAAAAAAGCATAGCGCCGCATACGGCGTCGTGCGGCATGGTGCATAATGAAAGTCTCTGCACGCCGAATCCGGTGGCATGCATCAAACGCCGGAAGCATGTACCGTATTTGGTTTTTACTTCTGAGCATGCCCAGAAGTGATATAAATTCGTTGCTTGTCAGAAAATATCTCTCTCTGGCCTAAGAAAATCGGTGCGAGTGGAGGGCGATAAAACATCGCATTCCACTCGGACCAATACTAGCCTGTGTGTCAGCGCACATGAGCGATTATTTTCTCAGCCCTAATCGGACCGAGCAAACAATCACAGCATGCTGCAACTGTAATGCGAGACTTTTTTCTCTCGCACCCATTCAAGTGAATGGGGCGAGAGAAAAATCGCACTGCACTCGTGGTACACCGTTGTACCGTGCGTGCAGGGTGAGACTCACAATAGCCGGCTACGGAGGAGAGGGGGAGAGAAATCCCTCCTTCCCCTCCTCCGTGCTAGCCTGCCCCTCCTGAGAGCTGGCCCGCGCCAGCAGCTGAGGTCCGCTCGCACAGTCGGACCACACTCAGACGCAGGGACACTAGCATGACACTCGGCTCCTGCTGTGCTGCCAGCGCGAGCCGAGTGTCATGCGAGCATCGCACTAGTGCCCCATTCGGCCCCAGCCTCTCTCTCACTCTCTCACTCACTCTCTCACTCACTCTCTAACTCACTGACTAATTCACTCACTCTCACCCACTCACTCACTGACTAATTCACTCACTCTCACCCACTCACCGATCACCGGCGCGGCACTGCACGGCTGTCTCACTGCTGGCGGCTTCTCCTGATTTGAAAATGCCGGCCGCCCATTATTCAATCTCTTATTCACTGCTTTCCCCACCCACCGGCGCCTATGATTGGTTGCAGTCAGACACGCCCCCACGCTGAGTGACAGCTGTCTCACTGCAACCAATCACAGCCGCCGGTGGGCGTGTCTATATCGTGCAGTAAAATAAATAAATTAAAAAAAAAAACGGCGTGCAGTCCCCCCTAATTTTGATACCAGCCAATATAAAGCCACACGGCTGAAGGCTGGTATTCTCAGGATGGGGAGTTCCACATTATGGGGAGCCCCCCAGCCTAACTATCAGCCAGCAGCCGCCCGGAATTGCCGCATCCATTAGATGCGACAGTCCCGGGACTCTACCCGGCTCATCCCGAATTGCCCTGGTGCGGTGGCAATCGAGGTAATAAGGGGTTAATCATGGCAGGCGTCTATGAGACACCCCCAATGATTAACCTGTAAGTGAAAGTAAATAAACACATACACCCGAAAAAATACTTTATTTGGAATAAAAGACAAAAAAAAGACCCTCTTTCACCATTTTATTAAAATCCCCAAATACCCCTCCAGGTCCGACGTAATCCACAGAGGTCCCATGACTATTTCAGCTCTGCTACATGAAACTGACAGGAGCGGCAATAGAACACCGCCGCTCCCGGGAGCTCCACGCAGCAACTGAAGGGAGTCGCGCTGTCAGCGGGGATGTCATTGAGGTAATGCCTGGGGGGGTGTACGGTGACGATGGGTGAGGTAGTGCCTGTGTGTGTGTGATGATGATGATGATGAGTGCGGTACTGCCTGCGTGTGCGGTGATGGTGCGTGCGGGAGTGCCGGTGTATGTGCGGTGATGGTGCGTGCGGGAGTGCCGGTGTATGTGCGGTGATGGTGCGTGCGGGAGTGCCGGTGTATGTGCGGTGATGGTGCGTGCGGGAGTACCAGTGTATGTGCGGTGATGGTGGGGTCTCTCCCTCTCTCTCAGCATATTTAAAAAAAATAACCAAAAAAACGGATCCATTGCATCAGTTTTTACACAATCTGAGACGGATCCGTTGCATTAGGCACAAACCGGATTGTGCCTGATTGCAAAAAACTGATGTGTGAAAGTAGCCTTAGCTGCTTTTTTCTTGCCATCATACAAATTCTAACAGTCTATTCAGTAGGACTATCAGCTATGTATCCACCAGACTTCTGCACAACACAATTGATAGTTCCACCTCCATTTATAAGGCAAGAAATCCCACTTATTAAACCTGACAGGGCACACCTGTGAAGTGAAAACCATTTCCGGTGACTACATCTTGAAGCTCATCAAGAGAATGCCAAGAGTGTGCAAAGCAGTAATCAAAGCAAAAGGTGGCTACTTTGAAGAACCTAGAATATAAGACATATATTTTCAGTTGTTTCACACTTTTTTGTTAAGTATTTCATTCCACATGTGTTAATTCATAGTTTTGATGCCTTCAATGCGAATCTACATTTTTCAGAGTTATGAAAATAAAGAAAACTCTTTGAGTGAGAAGGTGTGTCCAAACTTTTGGTCTGTACTGTATGTATGTATAGTTATATTTGTTTTTTATAGCATATACACAGTCACACCCTAAACTCAGACCAGTTACACACACATATTTGCTCCATCCTTTAGCTATACTGCCTAGAAGTATGGCTAACATGAGCCTCCTCCCCTTTGAGCCACTATGAAGTTGATGAACACTTCGGCCATTATTACCACTAGTGATTCTGGGCCCCGGATTCTGGGTGTTGATCCTGATCTGGCACTCGGGAAATTAAAAAAAAAAAAAAGAATGAAGCACTTGCTGAAGCTCAAGCACGGCTGAACACTGCTACCGCAGCCGCCCATTCACTTCCGGGGCCTCACATTTTTGCTTATCCATATGCACTGCTTCCTCTGCTCAGCGGCAGTCTTGGCATCTGTGATTGGATGCAGTCAGATGCGCCCCAGCGTCTGACTGCTTCCAATCATAGGCGCTGTCTGCAGGTCACTATTGTGGTATAAAAATAAATAAAATTATTGGTGTAGGGTCCCCCCATATTATGATACCCAGCACAGATAAAGCCCACAGCTACAGACTGCAGTCCCCAGTCGTGCGCTTATCGTGGCTGTTTATCAAAATAAGAGGCCATGCGGCATTTTTTTTAATGATTTTAAAAAAATGACGTGCGGTCCCTCCAATTTTGATACCCAGCAAATATGTGGACTGGTATTCTCAGGCTGGGGAGATCCATGCTTATTAGGCCACCCCCAGCCTAAAAATAGCAATCTGCAGTTGCCCAGGATTGTCGCGTCCATTGGATGCGACAAACCCAGCGCTTTACCGGGCTCTTCTCAATTGCACTGGTGCGGTGGCAATCGGCGTAATCAGGGGTTAATAACAGCCCACAACAGTCACAAAGTCCTAGATTAGTAAGATCTATGAGACCCCCCCCATCACTAATCTGTAAGTGAAAAGAAATAAACACAAACAATGAAAAAATCCTTTATTTGGAATAAATCACAAGAAAACCCCCTCTTTCACCACCCCCCAAAACACCCCTGCAGGTCCAACGTAATCCACACGAGGTCCCTCAACGATTCAGCTCTGCTACATCTGAAATTACAGCATGCGATTATGGAACATTTCCACACACTGAAACTGCAGGCAGAGACTGAGCCGCGATCACTGGTGACATCACTCAGGTTAGTTGTGGTCACAGCAGAAAGGTTCCCATGGTCATCCACTTGTGACCACAGCTAACCTGACCTCAGGTGGGGTCACTGTGTTTAATGAAGTCACCTGAGGTCAGGTTCCCTGCGGTCACAGCTGGAGGACCATAGAAACCTTTCTACCGTGACCAAAACTAACCTGAGTGATGTCACCGCCGATCGCGGCTCAGTCTCTGCCTGCAGTTACAGCATGCGGACATGTTTCATGATTGCGTGCTCTAATTTCAGATGTAGCAAAGCTGGAATTGTCGTGGGACCTCGTGTTGATTATGTTGGAGCTGCAGGGGTGTTTTGGGGGCTAATGAAGTGGTGTAAGAGGGTGCTTTTTGTGTTTTATTCCTAATAAAGGATTTTTTCAGTGTTTGTGTTTATTTCTTTTCATTTACAGATTACTGATAGGGGGGTCTCATAGATGCCTCCCATTACTAATCTGGGGCTTTGCGGCAGCTGTGGGCTGTTATTAACCCCACATTACCCCAATTGCCACAGACCCAGGGCAGTCGGGAAGAGCCGGGAAAAGCGCTGGGCTTGTCGCATCTAATGGGACGCGGCAATCCTGGGCGGCCCAAGAAGCATGGGTCTCCCCAGCCTGAGAATACCAGCCCCCAGCTGTCAGGCTTTGTCTTGGCTGGGTATCAAAATTGGGAGGACCACACGTCTGTTTTTTTTTTTTTTTTTTTTTTTTTTTTTAAATTATTTACATAAATAAAAAAAACAAAACGCATGCGGTTTCTCCTGTTTTGATACACAGCCAAGATAAGCACGTGGCTGGGGGCTGCAGCCTGTAGCCATATGCTTTCTCTGTGCTGGGTATCATAATATGGGGGAACTCTACGCCAAATATTTATTTATTCTTATTGTATGATAGACCCGCAAACAGGGTCTGTGATTGAAAGCATCAGACACGCTGTCACTAAGGGTGGGGAGGCGTCTGACTGCAACCAATCACACACACCGGTGGGCGGGGGAAGCAGTAACTATGTATGAACCAAATGTGTGGTTCTGGGCGACCGCAGGAGCTGTGTACAGCCATGACGGAGCTTCAGTAAGTACAGCGCGCTTGCTCCTATCTCCCTATCCCTTCTACCACCATTTTTAAATGCCAGGTTTTGGTCCCCATAGACTTATATGGGGACCGGAATCCAGCCTGGAACTAGTTTTTAAAGACCTGCCGGTCACGGTTATCTGCAAGTCCGCCCATTACTAATTACCACCCATTACTGATTGAGGGCCCTCCTCTCATAACTAGTCACTGTCATTAAATGTGTGGGGTTATATGGGTGGTGATGGAGAGGACACCCTACTTAACTGAATGATGCCTACCCAACACCACCCATATCATTCCAAACACTCCAATGATTGCACAGAGGTGGAGTTTTGGGGCCCCATATATTACTAAGAGCCGCCTTGTATCGCCCTTATGCAGCAGTGTGGTCCACCATTCATAGCACAACTTGTAACCTGAGCTGTTAATGGGGTTGGTTCACTACTAGGACAATTCCTTCTCATTCTTCGTTTCCCCCAGTTAATATAAAAAAGCTTAAATTCACCTCCCATGACGGCACCGTTCCAGTGGTGTTGGGGCTCATGACGTCACACAAGCCCCACACTCAATCACTACTATCTTCTCTCTCCCCGCCTTCAGACATAGGAACTAATCAATAGGGAGTGAGAGCTGCAGCTGCCACTCACTTCTTGTTGATTTACTCCTGTATCCGAAGGCTGGGATAGAGCAGCCGGTGGTGATTGGGGTCAGGGCTTGTGTGATGTCGCAACATCACATAAGCCTCAGGAACATGAGCCCCAACACTGCTGGAATGGTGCTGGCATGGGAGGTGAGTATAATATTTTTTTTTTTATTATTATTTTAATTGGGGATCCGTGGAATGAGAAGGGGTTGCCCTAGTAGTGAACCACCCCTTTTTAGATAGAGGGGATAAACAACCCTAACATTGGTTGGCTCTTTTGCAGCCAAGTGTCAGGGTCGATAACCGCAGAATCACTGCTCTCCAGGTTTTACAACCTGGGAAACAGTGGTTTTGGCATTCAGGTGACTGGAATAGGTGTGTCCTACTGGAGGATCCTCCGGTGGGCCAGTTCGACACTGCTAGTATGAGTTTTGAAATTTCGGTACATGTAGGGAGTATTGTTATAGTAATAGCCAGAGATAACGACTGTAGAATATTTAATAAATGAATGCACTTAGCCTTGCACAAAAATAAAGTTTTATTCTTTTTTTTTGTTTTTTTTTTTTTAACTTCGTTTTATTAACAACATAATCAGATCAAACAAGGTACATCTGACATTGTGTACAACGTTATACGCGCCCGGCACATGGAGGGCTACATCTTAGACATAGTGGTAAACAATCATACGGCTTTCATGACGTCAGCTATACTTAAAACAGAGTAATGTTGTTGTCTATATACCCTAACATCTATACATTCAACAAATTTAGTGTTAAGCTTACAGACAGCTCAATCAATATGGTTGAAGAACCAAAACAAAAGGCAACAATAACCGCTACATCGTGTCTCAATATACCGCTGGACAGCATTCCGCACTCTAACAAAGTTTCTTTTAAAGCTATTTTTCATTTTTGTTTCAGTTGATCATAAAACAGAACTCTTAAGTGATGTTTTCGGTGCGTTGTTGCTGGCTCGGTAATTGTGCCTTTCTGTTTGTCATCTTGATAAACGCTTAGTCAGTGTGTAATGTTTGTATTATTTTACCAACGTTCATGTTTTTAAAATTCCCTCCATCAGCAGATTCCTGGATTGTTAAAAAAATACAAAAAATAAACTGATAACTGAACGTTCTCCACAACCATATTCACTCTTTTGCACCATGACTATAAATTAGGAAAGGATGATAAATGGCCATGAAGAGGGACCAGCCTGCCATCACTTTACAGCACCAAGATCTTTCTCAAGTGCAAAGAGTGGACAACCCAGCTCCTTCCAGCGCATTCACCGAAGGGAATACCTGGACACTATGCAAAGACCTTGGAAAGTCATCTTCCCACTTGAGGTATGGGTGAGAGCAGGCGTAAGTGGGATGCTTCCTTTTGTCTGATTTATTGCTTCATTTAATACTTTTGCTCTAATGTTGGTATCTCAGGAAGATCTAAAGGAACCAGCTTCAACCATTATACTGAAAAGACTGGAGAATGGTTGTGACTTCGTGTCTCCTTCACAATCAGTCAGTGACCAAATTTTACCCACATGGCTGGAACTATGTGGTGAAAACAGGTTTAAGTCATCTGATACCACATGGACTGTCCTATTCCAGGACCCAGTAAGTATGGGCTCATGTTATCTGGTTACTTAACCAATATCAACTTCATACACCGTTTTTAATAAAAGCACGTGTGGATACAGAAATGAGACAATAATGGTGCAACATACCATATTTTTCGCTTTATAAGACGCATCTTATTTTAAGACGCACTACAAATTTGGTGAAGGAAAAGAGAAAAATATTTTTTTTAATATTAAATGAGGTCTGTCTTTATAATGCCAGTGTCCGTCTAACAAATCATATAGAGTATATGTCCCTCATAGCCCCCCCATCCTAAAATTAGCCCCCTTAATCTGGATATGGCCCCCTTATATTGAATATAGCCCCCTTGTGCTGGCACACGTCCCTCAGTAATGCCACATGTCCCCTATTGATGGCACACGTCCCCTATTGATGGCACACGTCCCCTATGGATGGCGCACGTCCCCCTGTGCTGCCCATGGCCCCCTATGGATGGCACACGTCCCCCTGTGTTTGATATCTCACGCGCTGTCCTCCCTCGTGTCTCCCTCCGTGCTGCTGAGCTCCTTCACTTCCTGCTTCTCGGTGTCGGTCATGTGATCGGCACAGCAGAGTTACATCATCTCTGCGTGCCTGATCACAGCGGCAGCAGGGAGACATCGGGAGATCAGCGCTGGAGGCGGTAAGTAAAGCTTTTTTATTTTAGGATGGGCAGCAGCATGTAGACCATATCTAACACAGGGGGAGCATGTGCCATGAAAGGGGGCGCAGGCACATATAATATGCGCCGCTCACCCAGCCCATCACCGCAGTGCGGTTTCAGCACCACGGTGATGGACAGCGGCAGTGCATATTATATGAGCGGGAGCAGGAGATCTCCCGCTGCCTCCTGCAGCCTCCACCAGCCTGCCTCAGCCGCCAGCACCGCTCCAGACCTTCCCCCCACCTCCCCTGGGCCCTGCAGTATATAATCAGTATATTCGGATTATAAGACGCACCCCCTACTTTCCCCCAAAATTTGGGGGAACAAAAGTGCATCTTATAATGCGAAAAATACGGTAAGTACAGAAAAGAGAACAAGCTTGATTCAGACTTTTATGTAATCTGTAGTAATAAATGTTACAGCATACTGATGCGTTTCACCACTTGTGTCTATGTCATAGCATAATCTAAGTATACGCG